>NC_092879.1:44473286-44631915 GCF_028372415.1 Notamacropus eugenii | reverse complement strand
AAAAGGAGTTCTAGCAATGGTGGTCATCAGGGAGTATTTAGTAAAACAGAAACATTTTAACCTGAAACTGCAAGGGAGCAAGGCACATAGATGGAGAACTGGATTACACCTCAGGGACCTCCAAACTCCTCAGTTTAGAGGGTTTGGTGGGTTGAGAGCCAAAATGGAAGATTTCAACATGTCAGCCTTGAAGGCAGCCAAATTCTGGAAATTGCAGGAAGATTCTTCTAAGGGTGAGTGCATTCTGCAACTGAGAAAATACAGGTGTGCTTGGTGGACAGGCCATAGACTAGTAGTTGAAAAACAAAACGCTGTGGGCCCACAGTTTCTTGGGCTTCTTCCCCAAACACTTCTGTCACACCTCCAGTGGGGAGGGTACCATGTTAGGCCCTAAGGAGATGGGGAGTTGAGTTAAAGACTGACGAAATGGAAAAAACATTTATCATGCCCCAGGCTCTGCGGGAGATAAGATGGGGCTCCTCCTGCCTTCAAAGGGCTTGCTCCCAGTCTCACCAGAGTAGCCCCACCCAGAAACCTGGGACAGGTACCACATATCCTAGGCCAAATGCATCGAAGACCTATAAAATACAGAGCCATCTAAGGGCTGAGGGGCTGCATCATGGCCCCGCCTGGGGGCCACCACCAGGATCAGGAAAGGCGGTGACCCACGGCCATCTCCCTTAGGGGTTACAGAGGAACTCAACTGCTTCCCAAAGACTCCACTGACAGCAGGATTCACCTCAGGGCTCTTTCTAAAGCTTCAGGATGTGGGTTTAGAGACCTTGGGGTGGGGGAGTGGGGGACTGAGAAAGGGAAAAGTGATGCTGGCTGCCTAGCCAAGGCCAGGCTGGCCCCAAGGCAGCTGAAACGGTCCTCAGAAATGGGAGCCACATTTTCCCCGGGGGCCTTTTTCGGGGACCCAGCCTTGGTCCCAAGCCAGGCCTGATGGGTGGACGGCCAGGCCCCCCCCCTCCCCCCTCCCCGCTGCCTGCCCCTGCTCCCCCGAGCCCAGGCCCCATCACATGCCAGCTCCTTGCTTTATCTCACCGTCTCTTCCCTCCCACTGTCTCCGTGCAGGAAGGGCTCTGAGGTGGGCCAAAGTCCCGAAAGGATGATCGGGAATGGTGACCTCCCACGGCCATCCAAAGGAGAAGCAGTGGCCCGGGAACCACCTTTGACCAATGGTGGCCCAAACAGCTGAGCTCCTCTTTCTGCTCTGAGCATGCCCGGGACCACTGGGGAGCTCAAGGGCCCCTCCAGCGCCCCCTACTGCTTCTCAGAAGTCTCTCAACCCTTCTCCAAAGCAAACCTAGGCATGAACGTTCCACGTCAACCAGCTACTTCAACGCCCATCGACGCCGCTATTGGCTTTCAACGAACTGCTGACAACGCTGGTGATACTGGACACGTCACGCCCCCTTTTCACTCAGCTCGCTGACTCGCTGCCTTTTGTCCATTGATCCTTCCACCGTTGACTTCACGTGTGCAAAGGGCCCGAATGCAGCGCCGGCTCTTCCCGCTCCACTTGGATCGGGGGGTGAACAAAATACCTATGGATGGACAGACATCCGAGGTCACCTCGATGCGACTTCCTCGTTTTGTGGAGGAGGGAGAAGGAAAACGCTGGGGTGCCCGGGAGGTTAAGTGGCTTACCCAAGGCCACACAGGTGAGAGAGAAAGACCAGGGGAAGGGCCAGCGTCGAACTCGAGCCACGCTGGCGACTCCAAGCCAACGCTCGTTCCCCTGGGCCACGCTGCCTCCCGAGAGACAATGGCACGTTTCAGAGAGGTCTTTCCTGCGTTCTCTCTATGGCTCGTCGTCAGCGCCCGTGACGTGTCGGACTTGGACCACACAGTGTAAACTGACCTCTTCCCATAGCTAGACATTTCAGTTGCTGGCGGTTCCCAGGGCTTCTGTTGGCTCTATTTCACAATTCACACTTTCACCCACACACACACACACGCCCGCACACACACACACACACACACACACACTCACACACACTCACCACTCACACTCACACTCACACACACATTTCTTTGTTTACCCATCTGCACTTGTGGTTGCATTCAGGTAGGGAAATCCAGGGTACACAACTCCTCCCTAAAAGGGATGCCTGAGGCACAGTTTCATGGACTTCCCAGGGGTCGCACAGCCAGTATGTGTGTTTCAGAAAGAACTGGAGACCAAGTAGGGGACCAGTCAGTCAACCCACAAGCATCTCCACAGAGGACTAGGTGTCAAATAGAGTGACAGCCTCTGGGATTCAAGGACAAAAGTGAACCAGCCTCTGGCCTCAAGGCGCTTATGTTCTACAAGATAGACAATGTATCCCTCAGTCAGTCAACCAAAATTTATTCAGCACCCACCATGTGCCAAGCCCTGGGGATGCACAAACAGTCTCTGCTCTCCAGGAGCTAAAGGGGGTCCGGTGGGGAAGACAACGTGCAAACAATCGTGGACAAACAAGCAATCTACAGGAAAACTGGAGATAATCAAGAAAGAGAAGGCCCTAGCATAGAGGGGGATTGGGAAAGGCTTCTTGTAGAAGATGGGATTTGAGCTGGAACTTGAATGAGGCCAGGGAAGTCAGGAGGTGCAAATGAGGAGGGACAGAATACGTATTCCTATATATACATTACTGCTGGTTGTCCTTCATTCTGGAAGAGGAGCAGGACTTGAGGGAATTGATGCCATGACATGCAAGTGAATGGGATTTCAGTGAGGGAGGACTGTGCAAAGTCACCAGCCTCACTTTCTGCTCCAGCGCCCTCTGGGTCCAGTGGCCAGATACCCATCAGGACGACTCGAGATGGCCCACGAAAGAGTGGGGGGCCTTGGCCTTCTCAAGGTCTTTGACAGCTCTCAGTTTGACTGAGGCAGCACCCATTCAGTGATCAGGCCTTTAAAAAATGAGGCAAAGAATGGCCTCTTGGAAAAAAAAAATACACGGGAGGTCATGGTCCTCTTCAAGGACAAAGGGACACACAAGCAGCTCTGTGAATAAAGAAGGAGCTGGCCGCCAGGCACCAAGCTGCCAGTTGGGCAACATGGCTTGCTTCCCTTCCTTCTTGCCTTCTTTCTTTCTGGGCTTCCTTCCTTCCAAACTTCCTTCCTTTACTTATCTATTTGTTCTTCTCTCTCCACATAGGGTATCACACCGTTAACTGCCTCTGCTTTGCCCAAAGACAATGTAAATTTTGATCTCTGAACCTTTCTGGGTCTTTTGGTTTTTTTCTCTTAACAACCACCCTCAACCCCAAATCACTCTGCTTCCAGAGGAAGCCCTACTTGGTCACTATTGGGGCCCTGACTGGCTCCCAATGAATGTAAATGACAGTTGTTTCTCTTTGACCCAGAAACCCTGAGGGTCATCCCCTGCCACATCTATGGACTTTTACGTATGCACACAGAGGAGGATACAGAAAAACGCGTACAAGGCAAACCCAAGATAACTGTACAGAAGGAGGACAGTGGAACCATGGAAATCCAGCGTGGTGGTGGTGCTGGAGGAAGTGAAGTACGGGAAGAGGAGAGGTGAGGAGGGAGAGCTGGACATTCTTCAAATAATCTCATGCCCTTAGGGGACAACTCCAATGTCATGGGATCCCAAATCTTGAAATGCAAAGGACTGAGAAAAGATCTGATCAAAGCCTGATGTCACAGATATGAACAGAAAAGGAGAAGATGTCACTTGGCCAAGGTTACACTGAATCACAGATATGGGACTGAAAGTGCCCCACCCAGGAGGGCCATGGAATTCACGTGCCTTTCACAAAGTCACCATTGACTTTCCCATGAAACACAACCTTTCGCGCCAACTACAGGTTTCATGTTAGGTCTTAGGCAACACCCCTGTCTGTCCCAACTCCTCTGAGTGTACAGGACTGCCTCCTTGAGCCCCAAATTATGCTGCTGGGAAAGCCAAGGTGGTCTGGCAGGCTCAGTGTGGGTGGAGGGGCCTGCCAGATTGGGAACAGATATGATGGTCCATCTGCGTTCTCTTCCTAATCATCTCTGTGTCTACATACAGATGGATGCAGATGCAGATGGAGATGGACATGCGTGTACATTACCTGGATCTCAGAATGGTGCAGCCCAAAGAGTACCAGGGATAAAAGGAGTTCTAGCAATGGTGGTCATCAGGGAGTATTTAGTAAAACAGAAACATTTTAACCTGAAACTGCAAGGGAGCAAGGCACATAGATGGAGAACTGGATGACACCTCAGGGACCTCCAAACTCCTCAGTTTAGAGGGTTTGGTGGGTTGAGAGCCAAAATGGAAGATTTCAACATGTCAGCCTTGAGGGCAGCCAAATTCTGGAAATCGTAGGAAGATTCTTCTAAGGGTGAGTGCATTCTGCAACTGAGAAAATACAGGTGTGCTTGGTGGACAGGCCATAGACTAGTAGTTGAAAAACAAAACGCTGTGGGCCCACAGTTTCTTGGGCTTCTTCCCCAAACACTTCTGTCACACCTCCAGTGGGGAGGGTACCATGTTAGGCCCTAAGGAGATGGGGAGTTGAGTTAAAGACTGACGAAATGGAAAAAACATTTATCATGCCCCAGGCTCTGCGGGAGATAAGATGGGGCTCCTCCTGCCTTCAAAGGGCTTGCTCCCAGTCTCACCAGAGTAGCCCCACCCAGAAACCTGGGACAGGTACCACATATCCTAGGCCAAATGCATCGAAGACCTATAAAATACAGAGCCATCTAAGGGCTGAGGGGCTGCATCATGGCCCCGCCTGGGGGCCACCACCAGGATCAGGAAAGGCGGTGACCCACGGCCATCTCCCTTAGGGGTTACAGAGGGAACTCAACTGCTTCCCAAAGACTCCACTGACAGCAGGATTCACCTCAGGGCTCTTTCTAAAGCTTCAGGATGTGGGTTTAGAGACCTTGGGGTGGGGGAGTGGGGGACTGAGAAAGGGAAAAGTGATGCTGGCTGCCTAGCCAAGGCCAGGCTGGCCCCAAGGCAGCTGAAACGGTCCTCAGAAATGGGAGCCACATTTTCCCCGGGGCCTTTTTCGGGGACCCAGCCTTGGTCCCAAGCCAGGCCTGATGGGTGGACGGCCAGGCCCCCCCCCTCCCCCCTCCCCGCTGCCTGCCCCTGCTCCCCCGACCCCAGGCCCCATCACATGCCAGCTCCTTGCTTTATCTCACCGTCTCTTCCCTCCCACTGTCTCCGTGCAGGAAGGGCTCTGAGGTGGGCCAAAGTCCCGAAAGGATGATCGGGAATGGTGACCTCCCACGGCCATCCAAAGGAGAAGCAGTGGCCTGGGAACCACCTTTGACCTATGGTGGCCCAAACAGCTGAGCTCCTCTTTCTGCTCTGAGCATGCCCGGGACCACTGGGGGAGCTCAAGGGCCCCTCCAGCGCCCCCTACTGCTTCTCAGAAGTCTCTCAACCCTTCTCCAAAGCAAACCTAGGCATGAACGTTCCACGTCAACCCAGCTACTTCAACGCCCATCGACGCCGCTATTGGCTTTCAACGAACTGCTGACAACGCTGGTGATACTGGACACGTCACGCCCCCTTTTCACTCAGCTCGCTGACTCGCTGCCTTTTGTCCATTGATCCTTCCACCGTTGACTTCACGTGTGCAAAGGGCCCGAATGCAGCGCCGGCTCTTCCCGCTCCACTTGGATCGGGGGGTGAACAAAATACCTATGGATGGACAGACATCCGAGGTCACCTCGATGCGACTTCCTCGTTTTGTGGAGGAGGGAGAAGGAAAACGCTGGGGTGCCCGGGAGGTTAAGTGGCTTACCCAAGGCCACACAGGTGAGAGAGAAAGACCAGGGGAAGGGCCAGCGTCGAACTCGAGCCACGCTGGCGACTCCAAGCCAACGCTCGTTCCCCTGGGCCACGCTGCCTCCCGAGAGACAATGGCACGTTTCAGAGAGGTCTTTCCTGCGTTCTCTCTATGGCTCGTCGTCAGCGCCCGTGACGTGTCAGACTTGGACCACACAGTGTAAACTGACCTCTTCCCATAGCTAGACATTTCAGTTGCTGGCGGTTCCCAGGGCTTCTGTTGGCTCTATTTCACAATTCACACTTTCACCCACACACACACACACGCCCGCACACACACACACACACACACACACCCTCACACACACTCACACTCACACTCACACTCACACACACATTTCTTTGTTTACCCATCTGCACTTGTGGTTGCATTCAGGTAGGGAAATCCAGGGTACACAACTCCTCCCTAAAAGGGATGCCTGAGGCACAGTTTCATGGACTTCCCAGGGGTCGCACAGCCAGTATGTGTGTTTCAGAAAGAACTGGAGACCAAGTAGGGGACCAGTCAGTCAACCCACAAGCATCTCCACTGAGGACTAGGTGTCAAATAGAGTCACAGCCTCTGGGGATTCAAGGACAAAAGTGAACCAGCCCCTGGCCTCAAGGCGCTTATGTTCTACAAGATAGACAATGTATCCCTCAGTCAGTCAACCAAAATTTATTCAGCACCCACCATGTGCCAAGCCCTGGGGATGCACAAACAGTCTCTGCTCTCCAGGAGCTAAAGGGGGTCCGGTGGGGAAGACAACGTGCAAACAATCGTGGACAAACAAGCAATCTACAGGAAAACTGGAGATAATCAAGAAAGAGAAGGCCCTAGCATAGAGGGGGATTGGGAAAGGCTTCTTGTAGAAGATGGGATTTGAGCTGGAACTTGAATGAGGCCAGGGAAGTCAGGAGGTGCAAATGAGGAGGGACAGAATATATATTCCTAATTATACATTACTGCTGGTTGTCCTTCATTCTGGAAGAGGAGCAGGACTTGAGGGAATTGATGCCATGACATGCAAGTGAATGGGATTTCAGTGAGGGAGGACTGTGCAAAGTCACCAGCCTCACTTTCTGCTCCAGCGCCCTCTGGGTCCAGTGGCCAGATACCCATCAGGACGACTCGAGATGGCCCACGAAACAGTGGGGGGCCTTGGCCTTCTCAAGGTCTTTGACAGCTCTCAGTTTGACTGAGGCAGCACCCATTCAGTGATCAGGCCTTTAAAAAATGAGGCAAAGAATGGCCTCTTGGAAAAAAAAAAAATACACGGGAGGTCATGGTCCTCTTCAAGGACAAAGGACACACAAGCAGCTCTGTGAATAAAGAAGGAGCTGGCCGCCAGGCACCAAGCTGCCAGTTTGGCAACATGGCTTGCTTCCCTTCCTTCTTGCCTTCTTTCTTTCTGGGCTTCCTTCCTTCCAAACTTCCTTCCTTTACTTATCTATTTGTTCTTCTCTCTCCACATAGGGTATCACACCGTTAACTGCCTCTGCTTTGCCCAAAGACAATGTAAATTTTGATCTCTGAACCTTTCTGGGTCTTTTGGTTTTTTTCTCTTAACAACCACCCTCAACCCCAAATCACTCTGCTTCCAGAGGAAGCCCTACTTGGTCACTATTGGGGCCCTGACTGGCTCCCAATGAATGTAAATGACAGTTGTTTCTCTTTGACCCAGAAACCCTGAGGGTCATCCCCTGCCACATCTATGGACTTTTACGTATGCACACAGAGGAGGATACAGAAAAACGCGTACAAGGCAAACCCAAGATAACTGTACAGAAGGAGGACAGTGGAACCATGGAAATCCAGCGTGGTGGTGGTGCTGGAGGAAGTGAAGTACGGGAAGAGGAGAGGTGAGGAGGGAGAGCTGGACATTCTTCAAATAATCTCATGCCCTTAGGGGACAACTCCAATGTCATGGGATCCCAAATCTTGAAATGCAAAGGACTGAGAAAAGATCTGATCAAAGCCTGATGTCACAGATATGAACAGAAAAGGAGAAGATGTCACTTGGCCAAGGTTACACTGAATCACAGATATGGGACTGAAAGTGCCCCACCCAGGAGGGCCATGGAATTCACGTGCCTTTCCCAAAGTCACCATTGACTTTCCCATGAAACACAACCTTTCGCGCCAACTACAGGTTTCATGTTAGGTCTTAGGCAACACCCCTGTCTGTCCCAACTCCTCTGAGTGTACAGGACTGCCTCCTTGAGCCCCAAATTATGCTGCTGGGAAAGCCAAGGTGGTCTGGCAGGCTCAGTGTGGGTGGAGGGGCCTGCCAGATTGGGAACAGATATGATGGTCCATCTGCGTTCTCTTCCTAATCATCTCTGTGTCTACATACAGATGGATGCAGATGCAGATGGAGATGGACATGCGTGTACATTACCTGGATCTCAGAATGGTGCAGCCAAAGAGTACCAGGGATAAAAGGAGTTCTAGCAATGGTGGTCATCAGGGAGTATTTAGTAAAACAGAAACATTTTAACCTGAAACTGCAAGGGAGCAAGGCACATAGATGGAGAACTGGATTACACCTCAGGGACCTCCAAACTCCTCAGTTTAGAGGGTTTGGTGGGTTGAGAGCCAAAATGGAAGATTTCAACATGTCAGCCTTGAAGGCAGCCAAATTCTGGAAATCGTAGGAAGATTCTTCTAAGGGTGAGTGCATTCTGCAACTGAGAAAATACAGGTGTGCTTGGTGGACAGGCCATAGACTAGTAGTTGAAAAACAAAACGCTGTGGGCCCACAGTTTCTTGGGCTTCTTCCCCAAACACTTCTGTCACACCTCCAGTGGGGAGGGTACCATGTTAGGCCCTAAGGAGATGGGGAGTTGAGTTAAAGACTGACGAAATGGAAAAAACATTTATCATGCCCCAGGCTCTGCGGGAGATAAGATGGGGCTCCTCCTGCCTTCAAAGGGCTTGCTCCCAGTCTCACCAGAGTAGCCCCACCCAGAAACCTGGGACAGGTACCACATATCCTAGGCCAAATGCATCGAAGACCTATAAAATACAGAGCCATCTAAGGGCTGAGGGGCTGCATCATGGCCCCGCCTGGGGGCCACCACCAGGATCAGGAAAGGCGGTGACCCACGGCCATCTCCCTTAGGGGTTACAGAGGGAACTCAACTGCTTCCCAAAGACTCCACTGACAGCAGGATTCACCTCAGGGCTCTTTCTAAAGCTTCAGGATGTGGGTTTAGAGACCTTGGGGTGGGGGAGTGGGGGACTGAGAAAGGGAAAAGTGATGCTGGCTGCCTAGCCAAGGCCAGGCTGGCCCCAAGGCAGCTGAAACGGTCCTCAGAAATGGGAGCCACATTTTCCCCGGGGCCTTTTTCGGGGACCCAGCCTTGGTCCCAAGCCAGGCCTGATGGGTGGACGGCCAGGCCCCCCCCCCTCCCCCCTCCCCGCTGCCTGCCCCTGCTCCCCCGAGCCCAGGCCCCATCACATGCCAGCTCCTTGCTTTATCTCACCGTCTCTTCCCTCCCACTGTCTCCGTGCAGGAAGGGCTCTGAGGTGGGCCAAAGTCCCGAAAGGATGATCGGGAATGGTGACCTCCCACGGCCATCCAAAGGAGAAGCAGTGGCCTGGGAACCACCTTTGACCAATGGTGGCCCAAACAGCTGAGCTCCTCTTTCTGCTCTGAGCATGCCCGGGACCACTGGGGGAGCTCAAGGGCCCCTCCAGCGCCCCCTACTGCTTCTCAGAAGTCTCTCAACCCTTCTCCAAAGCAAACCTAGGCATGAACGTTCCACGTCAACCCAGCTACTTCAACGCCCATCGACGCCGCTATTGGCTTTCAACGAACTGCTGACAACGCTGGTGATACTGGACACGTCACGCCCCCTTTTCACTCAGCTCGCTGACTCGCTGCCTTTTGTCCATTGATCCTTCCACCGTTGACTTCACGTGTGCAAAGGGCCCGAATGCAGCGCCGGCTCTTCCCGCTCCACTTGGATCGGGGGGTGAACAAAATACCTATGGATGGACATCCGAGGTCACCTCGATGCGACTTCCTCGTTTGATGGAGGAGGGAGAAGGAAAACGCTGGGGTGCCCGGGAGGTTAAGTGGCTTACCCAAGGCCACACAGGTGAGAGAGAAAGACCAGGGGAAGGGCCAGCGTCGAACTCGAGCCACGCTGGCGACTCCAAGCCAACGCTCGTTCCCCTGGGCCACGCTGCCTCCCGAGAGACAATGGCACGTTTCAGAGAGGTCTTTCCTGCGTTCTCTCTATGGCTCGTCGTCAGCGCCCGTGACGTGTCGGACTTGGACCACACAGTGTAAACTGACCTCTTCCCATAGCTAGACATTTCAGTTGCTGGCGGTTCCCAGGGCTTCTGTTGGCTCTATTTCACAATTCACACTTTCACCCACACACACACACGCCGGCACACACACACACACACACACACACACACTCACACACACTCACACTCACACTCACACTCACACACACATTTCTTTGTTTACCCATCTGCACTTGTGGTTGCATTCAGGTAGGGAAATCCAGGGTACACAACTCCTCCCTAAAAGGGATGCCTGAGGCACAGTTTCATGGACTTCCCAGGGGTCGCACAGCCAGTATGTGTGTTTCAGAAAGAACTGGAGACCAAGTAGGGGACCAGTCAGTCAACCCACAAGCATCTCCACAGAGGACTAGGTGTCAAATAGAGTGACAGCCTCTGGGGATTCAAGGACAAAAGTGAACCAGCCTCTGGCCTCAAGGCGCTTATGTTCTACAAGATAGACAATGTATCCCTCAGTCAGTCAACCAAAATTTATTCAGCACCCACCATGTGCCAAGCCCTGGGCATGCACAAACAGTCTCTGCTCTCCAGGAGCTAAAGGGGGTCCGGTGGGGAAGACAACGTGCAAACAATCGTGGACAAACAAGCAATCTACAGGAAAACTGGAGATAATCAAGAAAGAGAAGGCCCTAGCATAGAGGGGGATTGGGAAAGGCTTCTTGTAGAAGATGGGATTTGAGCTGGAACTTGAATGAGGCCAGGGAAGTCAGGAGGTGCAAATGAGGAGGGACAGAATACGTATTCCTATATATACATTACTGCTGGTTGTCCTTCATTCTGGAAGAGGAGCAGGACTTGAGGGAATTGATGCCATGACATGCAAGTGAATGGGATTTCAGTGAGGGAGGACTGTGCAAAGTCACCAGCCTCACTTTCTGCTCCAGCGCCCTCTGGGTCCAGTGGCCAGATACCCATCAGGACGACTCGAGATGGCCCACGAAAGAGTGGGGGGCCTTGGCCTTCTCAAGGTCTTTGACAGCTCTCAGTTTGACTGAGGCAGCACCCATTCAGTGATCAGGCCTTTAAAAAATGAGGCAAAGAATGGCCTCTTGGAAAAAAAAAAAATACACGGGAGGTCATGGTCCTCTTCAAGGACAAAGGACACACAAGCAGCTCTGTGAATAAAGAAGGAGCTGGCCGCCAGGCACCAAGCTGCCAGTTGGGCAACATGGCTTGCTTCCCTTCCTTCTTGCCTTCTTTCTTTCTGGGCTTCCTTCCTTCCAAACTTCCTTCCTTTACTTATCTATTTGTTCTTCTCTCTCCACATAGGGTATCACACCGTTAACTGCCTCTGCTTTGCCCAAAGACAATGTAAATTTTGATCTCTGAACCTTTCTGGGTCTTTTGGTTTTTTTCTCTTAACAACCACCCTCAACCCCAAATCACTCTGCTTCCAGAGGAAGCCCTACTTGGTCACTATTGGGGCCCTGACTGGCTCCCAATGAATGTAAATGACAGTTGTTTCTCTTTGACCCAGAAACCCTGAGGGTCATCCCCTGCCACATCTATGGACTTTTACGTATGCACACAGAGGAGGATACAGAAAAACGCGTACAAGGCAAACCCAAGATAACTGTACAGAAGGAGGACAGTGGAACCATGGAAATCCAGCGTGGTGGTGGTGCTGGAGGAAGTGAAGTACGGGAAGAGGAGAGGTGAGGAGGGAGAGCTGGACATTCTTCAAATAATCTCATGCCCTTAGGGGACAACTCCAATGTCATGGGATCCCAAATCTTGAAATGCAAAGGACTGAGAAAAGATCTGATCAAAGCCTGATGTCACAGATATGAACAGAAAAGGAGAAGATGTCACTTGGCCAAGGTTACACTGAATCATAGATATGGGACTGAAAGTGCCCCACCCAGGAGAGCCATGGAATTCACGTGCCTTTCACAAAGTCACCAGTGACTTTCCCAAAGTCACCATTGACTTTCCCATGAAACACAACCTTTCGCGCCAACTACAGGTTTCATGTTAGGTCTTAGGCAACACCCCTGTCTGTCCCAACTCCTCTGAGTGTACAGGACTGCCTCCTTGAGCCCCAAATTATGCTGCTGGGAAAGCCAAGGTGGTCTGGCAGGCTCAGTGTGGGTGGAGGGGCCTGCCAGATTGGGAACAGATATGATGGTCCATCTGCGTTCTCTTCCTAATCATCTCTGTGTCTACATACAGATGGATGCAGATGCAGATGGAGATGGACATGCGTGTACATTACCTGGATCTCAGAATGGTGCAGCCCAAAGAGTACCAGGGATAAAAGGAGTTCTAGCAATGGTGGTCATCAGGGAGTATTTAGTAAAACAGAAACATTTTAACCTGAAACTGCAAGGGAGCAAGGCACATAGATGGAGAACTGGATGACACCTCAGGGACCTCCAAACTCCTCAGTTTAGAGGGTTTGGTGGGTTGAGAGCCAAAATGGAAGATTTCAACATGTCAGCCTTGAGGGCAGCCAAATTCTGGAAATCGTAGGAAGATTCTTCTAAGGGTGAGTGCATTCTGCAACTGAGAAAATACAGGTGTGCTTGGTGGACAGGCCATAGACTAGTAGTTGAAAAACAAAACGCTGTGGGCCCACAGTTTCTTGGGCTTCTTCCCCAAACACTTCTGTCACACCTCCAGTGGGGAGGGTACCATGTTAGGCCCTAAGGAGATGGGGAGTTGAGTTAAAGACTGACGAAATGGAAAAAACATTTATCATGCCCCAGGCTCTGCGGGAGATAAGATGGGGCTCCTCCTGCCTTCAAAGGGCTTGCTCCCAGTCTCACCAGAGTAGCCCCACCCAGAAACCTGGGACAGGTACCACATATCCTAGGCCAAATGCATCGAAGACCTATAAAATACAGAGCCATCTAAGGGCTGAGGGGCTGCATCATGGCCCCGCCTGGGGGCCACCACCAGGATCAGGAAAGGCGGTGACCCACGGCCATCTCCCTTAGGGGTTACAGAGGGAACTCAACTGCTTCCCAAAGACTCCACTGACAGCAGGATTCACCTCAGGGCTCTTTCTAAAGCTTCAGGATGTGGGTTTAGAGACCTTGGGGTGGGGGAGTGGGGGAGTGGGGGACTGAGAAAGGGAAAAGTGATGCTGGCTGCCTAGCCAAGGCCAGGCTGGCCCCAAGGCAGCTGAAACGGTCCTCAGAAATGGGAGCCACATTTTCCCCGGGGCCTTTTTCGGGGACCCAGCCTTGGTCCCAAGCCAGGCCTGATGGGTGGACGGCCAGGCCCCCCCCTCCCCCCTCCCCGCTGCCTGCCCCTGCTCCCCCGAGCCCAGGCCCCATCACATGCCAGCTCCTTGCTTTATCTCACCGTCTCTTCCCTCCCACTGTCTCCGTGCAGGAAGGGCTCTGAGGTGGGCCAAAGTCCCGAAAGGATGATCGGGAATGGTGACCTCCCACGGCCATCCAAAGGAGAAGCAGTGGCCTGGGAACCACCTTTGACCTATGGTGGCCCAAACAGCTGAGCTCCTCTTTCTGCTCTGAGCATGCCCGGGACCACTGGGGGAGCTCAAGGGCCCCTCCAGCGCCCCCTACTGCTTCTCAGAAGTCTCTCAACCCTTCTCCAAAGCAAACCTAGGCATGAACGTTCCACGTCAACCCAGCTACTTCAACGCCCATCGACGCCGCTATTGGCTTTCAACGAACTGCTGACAACGCTGGTGATACTGGACACGTCACGCCCCCTTTTCACTCAGCTCGCTGACTCGCTGCCTTTTGTCCATTGATCCTTCCACCGTTGACTTCACGTGTGCAAAGGGCCCGAATGCAACGCCGGCTCTTCCCGCTCCACTTGGATCGGGGGGTGAACAAAATACCTATGGATGGACAGACATCCGAGGTCACCTCGATGCGACTTCCTCGTTTTGTGGAGGAGGGAGAAGGAAAACGCTGGGGTGCCCGGGAGGTTAAGTGGCTTACCCAAGGCCACACAGGTGAGAGAGAAAGACCAGGGGAAGGGCCAGCGTCGAACTCGAGCCACGCTGGCGACTCCAAGCCAACGCTCGTTCCCCTGGGCCACGCTGCCTCCCGAGAGACAATGGCACGTTTCAGAGAGGTCTTTCCTGCGTTCTCTCTATGGCTCGTCGTCAGCGCCCGTGACGTGTCGGACTTGGACCACACAGTGTAAACTGACCTCTTCCCATAGCTAGACATTTCAGTTGCTGGCGGTTCCCAGGGCTTCTGTTGGCTCTATTTCACAATTCACACTTTCACCCACACACACACACGCCCGCACACACACACACACACACACACACACTCACACACACTCACACTCACACTCACACTCACACACACATTTCTTTGTTTACCCATCTGCACTTGTGGTTGCATTCAGGTAGGGAAATCCAGGGTACACAACTCCTCCCTAAAAGGGATGCCTGAGGCACAGTTTCATGGACTTCCCAGGGGTCGCACAGCCAGTATGTGTGTTTCAGAAAGAACTGGAGACCAAGTAGGGGACCAGTCAGTCAACCCACAAGCATCTCCACTGAGGACTAGGTGTCAAATAGAGTGACAGCCTCTGGGGATTCAAGGACAAAAGTGAACCAGCCTCTGGCCTCAAGGCGCTTATGTTCTACAAGATAGACAATGTATCCCTCAGTCAGTCAACCAAAATTTATTCAGCACCCACCATGTGCCAAGCCCTGGGCATGCACAAACAGTCTCTGCTCTCCAGGAGCTAAAGGGGGTCCGGTGGGGAAGACAACGTGCAAACAATCGTGGACAAACAAGCAATCTACAGGAAAACTGGAGATAATCAAGAAAGAGAAGGCCCTAGCATAGAGGGGGATTGGGAAAGGCTTCTTGTAGAAGATGGGATTTGAGCTGGAACTTGAATGAGGCCAGGGAAGTCAGGAGGTGCAAATGAGGAGGGACAGAATACGTATTCCTATATATACATTACTGCTGGTTGTCCTTCATTCTGGAAGAGGAGCAGGACTTGAGGGAATTGATGCCATGACATGCAAGTGAATGGGATTTCAGTGAGGGAGGACTGTGCAAAGTCACCAGCCTCACTTTCTGCTCCAGCGCCCTCTGGGTCCAGTGGCCAGATACCCATCAGGACGACTCGAGATGGCCCACGAAACAGTGGGGGGCCTTGGCCTTCTCAAGGTCTTTGACAGCTCTCAGTTTGACTGAGGCAGCACCCATTCAGTGATCAGGCCTTTAAAAAATGAGGCAAAGAATGGCCTCTTGGAAAAAAAAAAAAATACACGGGAGGTCATGGTCCTCTTCAAGGACAAAGGACACACAAGCAGCTCTGTGAATAAAGAAGGAGCTGGCCGCCAGGCACCAAGCTGCCAGTTGGGCAACATGGCTTGCTTCCCTTCCTTCTTGCCTTCTTTCTTTCTGGGCTTCCTTCCTTCCAAACTTCCTTCCTTTACTTATCTATTTGTTCTTCTCTCTCCACATAGGGTATCACACCGTTAACTGCCTCTGCTTTGCCCAAAGACAATGTAAATTTTGATCTCTGAACCTTTCTGGGTCTTTTGGTTTTTTTCTCTTAACAACCACCCTCAACCCCAAATCACTCTGCTTCCAGAGGAAGCCCTACTTGGTCACTATTGGGGCCCTGACTGGCTCCCAATGAATGTAAATGACAGTTGTTTCTCTTTGACCCAGAAACCCTGAGGGTCATCCCCTGCCACATCTATGGACTTTTACGTATGCACACAGAGGAGGATACAGAAAAACGCGTACAAGGCAAACCCAAGATAACTGTACAGAAGGAGGACAGTGGAACCATGGAAATCCAGCGTGGTGGTGGTGCTGGAGGAAGTGAAGTACGGGAAGAGGAGAGGTGAGGAGGGAGAGCTGGACATTCTTCAAATAATCTCATGCCCTTAGGGGACAACTCCAATGTCATGGGATCCCAAATCTTGAAATGCAAAGGACTGAGAAAAGATCTGATCAAAGCCTGATGTCACAGATATGAACAGAAAAGGAGAAGATGTCACTTGGCCAAGGTTACACTGAATCACAGATATGGGACTGAAAGTGCCCCACCCAGGAGGGCCATGGAATTCACGTGCCTTTCACAAAGTCACCAGTGACTTTCCCAAAGTCACCATTGACTTTCCCATGAAACACAACCTTTCGCGCCAACTACAGGTTTCATGTTAGGTCTTAGGCAACACCCCTGTCTGTCCCAACTCCTCTGAGTGTACAGGACTGCCTCCTTGAGCCCCAAATTATGCTGCTGGGAAAGCCAAGGTGGTCTGGCAGGCTCAGTGTGGGTGGAGGGGCCTGCCAGATTGGGAACAGATATGATGGTCCATCTGCGTTCTCTTCCTAATCATCTCTGTGTCTACATACAGATGGATGCAGATGCAGATGGAGATGGACATGCGTGTACATTACCTGGATCTCAGAATGGTGCAGCCCAAAGAGTACCAGGGATAAAAGGAGTTCTAGCAATGGTGGTCATCAGGGAGTATTTAGTAAAACAGAAACATTTTAACCTGAAACTGCAAGGGAGCAAGGCACATAGATGGAGAACTGGATGACACCTCAGGGACCTCCAAACTCCTCAGTTTAGAGGGTTTGGTGGGTTGAGAGCCAAAATGGAAGATTTCAACATGTCAGCCTTGAGGGCAGCCAAATTCTGGAAATCGTAGGAAGATTCTTCTAAGGGTGAGTGCATTCTGCAACTGAGAAAATACAGGTGTGCTTGGTGGACAGGCCATAGACTAGTAGTTGAAAAACAAAACGCTGTGGGCCCACAGTTTCTTGGGCTTCTTCCCCAAACACTTCTGTCACACCTCCAGTGGGGAGGGTACCATGTTAGGCCCTAAGGAGATGGGGAGTTGAGTTAAAGACTGACGAAATGGAAAAAACATTTATCATGCCCCAGGCTCTGCGGGAGATAAGATGGGGCTCCTCCTGCCTTCAAAGGGCTTGCTCCCAGTCTCACCAGAGTAGCCCCACCCAGAAACCTGGGACAGGTACCACATATCCTAGGCCAAATGCATCGAAGACCTATAAAATACAGAGCCATCTAAGGGCTGAGGGGCTGCATCATGGCCCCGCCTGGGGGCCACCACCAGGATCAGGAAAGGCGGTGACCCACGGCCATCTCCCTTAGGGGTTACAGAGGGAACTCAACTGCTTCCCAAAGACTCCACTGACAGCAGGATTCACCTCAGGGCTCTTTCTAAAGCTTCAGGATGTGGGTTTAGAGACCTTGGGGTGGGGGAGTGGGGGAGTGGGGGACTGAGAAAGGGAAAAGTGATGCTGGCTGCCTAGCCAAGGCCAGGCTGGCCCCAAGGCAGCTGAAACGGTCCTCAGAAATGGGAGCCACATTTTCCCCGGGGCCTTTTTCGGGGACCCAGCCTTGGTCCCAAGCCAGGCCTGATGGGTGGACGGCCAGGCCCCCCCCTCCCCCCTCCCCGCTGCCTGCCCCTGCTCCCCCGAGCCCAGGCCCCATCACATGCCAGCTCCTTGCTTTATCTCACCGTCTCTTCCCTCCCACTGTCTCCGTGCAGGAAGGGCTCTGAGGTGGGCCAAAGTCCCGAAAGGATGATCGGGAATGGTGACCTCCCACGGCCATCCAAAGGAGAAGCAGTGGCCTGGGAACCACCTTTGACCTATGGTGGCCCAAACAGCTGAGCTCCTCTTTCTGCTCTGAGCATGCCCGGGACCACTGGGGGAGCTCAAGGGCCCCTCCAGCGCCCCCTACTGCTTCTCAGAAGTCTCTCAACCCTTCTCCAAAGCAAACCTAGGCATGAACGTTCCACGTCAACCCAGCTACTTCAACGCCCATCGACGCCGCTATTGGCTTTCAACGAACTGCTGACAACGCTGGTGATACTGGACACGTCACGCCCCCTTTTCACTCAGCTCGCTGACTCGCTGCCTTTTGTCCATTGATCCTTCCACCGTTGACTTCACGTGTGCAAAGGGCCCGAATGCAGCGCCGGCTCTTCCCGCTCCACTTGGATCGGGGGGTGAACAAAATACCTATGGATGGACAGACATCCGAGGTCACCTCGATGCGACTTCCTCGTTTTGTGGAGGAGGGAGAAGGAAAACGCTGGGGTGCCCGGGAGGTTAAGTGGCTTACCCAAGGCCACACAGGTGAGAGAGAAAGACCAGGGGAAGGGCCAGCGTCGAACTCGAGCCACGCTGGCGACTCCAAGCCAACCCTCGTTCCCCTGGGCCACGCTGCCTCCCGAGAGACAATGGCACGTTTCAGAGAGGTCTTTCCTGCGTTCTCTCTATGGCTCGTCGTCAGCGCCCGTGACGTGTCAGACTTGGACCACACAGTGTAAACTGACCTCTTCCCATAGCTAGACATTTCAGTTGCTGGCGGTTCCCAGGGCTTCTGTTGGCTCTATTTCACAATTCACACTTTCACCCACACACACACACGCCCGCACACACACACACACACACACTCACACACACTCACACTCACACTCACACTCACACACACATTTCTTTGTTTACCCATCTGCACTTGTGGTTGCATTCAGGTAGGGAAATCCAGGGTACACAACTCCTCCCTAAAAGGGATGCCTGAGGCACAGTTTCATGGACTTCCCAGGGGTCGCACAGCCAGTATGTGTGTTTCAGAAAGAACTGGAGACCAAGTAGGGGACCAGTCAGTCAACCCACAAGCATCTCCACTGAGGACTAGGTGTCAAATAGAGTGACAGCCTCTGGGGATTCAAGGACAAAAGTGAACCAGCCTCTGGCCTCAAGGCGCTTATGTTCTACAAGATAGACAATGTATCCCTCAGTCAGTCAACCAAAATTTATTCAGCACCCACCATGTGCCAAGCCCTGGGCATGCACAAACAGTCTCTGCTCTCCAGGAGCTAAAGGGGGTCCGGTGGGGAAGACAACGTGCAAACAATCGTGGACAAACAAGCAATCTACAGGAAAACTGGAGATAATCAAGAAAGAGAAGGCCCTAGCATAGAGGGGGATTGGGAAAGGCTTCTTGTAGAAGATGGGATTTGAGCTGGAACTTGAATGAGGCCAGGGAAGTCAGGAGGTGCAAATGAGGAGGGACAGAATACGTATTCCTATATATACATTACTGCTGGTTGTCCTTCATTCTGGAAGAGGAGCAGGACTTGAGGGAATTGATGCCATGACATGCAAGTGAATGGGATTTCAGTGAGGGAGGACTGTGCAAAGTCACCAGCCTCACTTTCTGCTCCAGCGCCCTCTGGGTCCAGTGGCCAGATACCCATCAGGACGACTCGAGATGGCCCACGAAACAGTGGGGGGCCTTGGCCTTCTCAAGGTCTTTGACAGCTCTCAGTTTGACTGAGGCAGCACCCATTCAGTGATCAGGCCTTTAAAAAATGAGGCAAAGAATGGCCTCTTGGAAAAAAAAAAAAATACACGGGAGGTCATGGTCCTCTTCAAGGACAAAGGACACACAAGCAGCTCTGTGAATAAAGAAGGAGCTGGCCGCCAGGCACCAAGCTGCCAGTTGGGCAACATGGCTTGCTTCCCTTCCTTCTTGCCTTCTTTCTTTCTGGGCTTCCTTCCTTCCAAACTTCCTTCCTTTACTTATCTATTTGTTCTTCTCTCTCCACATAGGGTATCACACCGTTAACTGCCTCTGCTTTGCCCAAAGACAATGTAAATTTTGATCTCTGAACCTTTCTGGGTCTTTTGGTTTTTTTCTCTTAACAACCACCCTCAACCCCAAATCACTCTGCTTCCAGAGGAAGCCCTACTTGGTCACTATTGGGGCCCTGACTGGCTCCCAATGAATGTAAATGACAGTTGTTTCTCTTTGACCCAGAAACCCTGAGGGTCATCCCCTGCCACATCTATGGACTTTTACGTATGCACACAGAGGAGGATACAGAAAAACGCGTACAAGGCAAACCCAAGATAACTGTACAGAAGGAGGACAGTGGAACCATGGAAATCCAGCGTGGTGGTGGTGCTGGAGGAAGTGAAGTACGGGAAGAGGAGAGGTGAGGAGGGAGAGCTGGACATTCTTCAAATAATCTCATGCCCTTAGGGGACAACTCCAATGTCATGGGATCCCAAATCTTGAAATGCAAAGGACTGAGAAAAGATCTGATCAAAGCCTGATGTCACAGATATGAACAGAAAAGGAGAAGATGTCACTTGGCCAAGGTTACACTGAATCACAGATATGGGACTGAAAGTGCCCCACCCAGGAGGGCCATGGAATTCACGTGCCTTTCCCAAAGTCACCATTGACTTTCCCATGAAACACAACCTTTCGCGCCAACTACAGGTTTCATGTTAGGTCTTAGGCAACACCCCTGTCTGTCCCAACTCCTCTGAGTGTACAGGACTGCCTCCTTGAGCCCCAAATTATGCTGCTGGGAAAGCCAAGGTGGTCTGGCAGGCTCAGTGTGGGTGGAGGGGCCTGCCAGATTGGGAACAGATATGATGGTCCATCTGCGTTCTCTTCCTAATCATCTCTGTGTCTACATACAGATGGATGCAGATGCAGATGGAGATGGACATGCGTGTACATTACCTGGATCTCAGAATGGTGCAGCCAAAGAGTACCAGGGATAAAAGGAGTTCTAGCAATGGTGGTCATCAGGGAGTATTTAGTAAAACAGAAACATTTTAACCTGAAACTGCAAGGGAGCAAGGCACATAGATGGAGAACTGGATTACACCTCAGGGACCTCCAAACTCCTCAGTTTAGAGGGTTTGGTGGGTTGAGAGCCAAAATGGAAGATTTCAACATGTCAGCCTTGAAGGCAGCCAAATTCTGGAAATCGTAGGAAGATTCTTCTAAGGGTGAGTGCATTCTGCAACTGAGAAAATACAGGTGTGCTTGGTGGACAGGCCATAGACTAGTAGTTGAAAAACAAAACGCTGTGGGCCCACAGTTTCTTGGGCTTCTTCCCCAAACACTTCTGTCACACCTCCAGTGGGGAGGGTACCATGTTAGGCCCTAAGGAGATGGGGAGTTGAGTTAAAGACTGACGAAATGGAAAAAACATTTATCATGCCCCAGGCTCTGCGGGAGATAAGATGGGGCTCCTCCTGCCTTCAAAGGGCTTGCTCCCAGTCTCACCAGAGTAGCCCCACCCAGAAACCTGGGACAGGTACCACATATCCTAGGCCAAATGCATCGAAGACCTATAAAATACAGAGCCATCTAAGGGCTGAGGGGCTGCATCATGGCCCCGCCTGGGGGCCACCACCAGGATCAGGAAAGGCGGTGACCCACGGCCATCTCCCTTAGGGGTTACAGAGGGAACTCAACTGCTTCCCAAAGACTCCACTGACAGCAGGATTCACCTCAGGGCTCTTTCTAAAGCTTCAGGATGTGGGTTTAGAGACCTTGGGGTGGGGGAGTGGGGGACTGAGAAAGGGAAAAGTGATGCTGGCTGCCTAGCCAAGGCCAGGCTGGCCCCAAGGCAGCTGAAACGGTCCTCAGAAATGGGAGCCACATTTTCCCCGGGGCCTTTTTCGGGGACCCAGCCTTGGTCCCAAGCCAGGCCTGATGGGTGGACGGCCAGGCCCCCCCCCTCCCCCCTCCCCGCTGCCTGCCCCTGCTCCCCCGACCCCAGGCCCCATCACATGCCAGCTCCTTGCTTTATCTCACCGTCTCTTCCCTCCCACTGTCTCCGTGCAGGAAGGGCTCTGAGGTGGGCCAAAGTCCCGAAAGGATGATCGGGAATGGTGACCTCCCACGGCCATCCAAAGGAGAAGCAGTGGCCTGGGAACCACCTTTGACCTATGGTGGCCCAAACAGCTGAGCTCCTCTTTCTGCTCTGAGCATGCCCGGGACCACTGGGGGAGCTCAAGGGCCCCTCCAGCGCCCCCTACTGCTTCTCAGAAGTCTCTCAACCCTTCTCCAAAGCAAACCTAGGCATGAACGTTCCACGTCAACCCAGCTACTTCAACGCCCATCGACGCCGCTATTGGCTTTCAACGAACTGCTGACAACGCTGGTGATACTGGACACGTCACGCCCCCTTTTCACTCAGCTCGCTGACTCGCTGCCTTTTGTCCATTGATCCTTCCACCGTTGACTTCACGTGTGCAAAGGGCCCGAATGCAGCGCCGGCTCTTCCCGCTCCACTTGGATCGGGGGGTGAACAAAATACCTATGGATGGACAGACATCCGAGGTCACCTCGATGCGACTTCCTCGTTTTGTGGAGGAGGGAGAAGGAAAACGCTGGGGTGCCCGGGAGGTTAAGTGGCTTACCCAAGGCCACACAGGTGAGAGAGAAAGACCAGGGGAAGGGCCAGCGTCGAACTCGAGCCACGCTGGCGACTCCAAGCCAACGCTCGTTCCCCTGGGCCACGCTGCCTCCCGAGAGACAATGGCACGTTTCAGAGAGGTCTTTCCTGCGTTCTCTCTATGGCTCGTCGTCAGCGCCCGTGACGTGTCAGACTTGGACCACACAGTGTAAACTGACCTCTTCCCATAGCTAGACATTTCAGTTGCTGGCGGTTCCCAGGGCTTCTGTTGGCTCTATTTCACAATTCACACTTTCACCCACACACACACACGCCCGCACACACACACACACACACACACTCACACACACTCACACTCACACTCACACTCACACACACATTTCTTTGTTTACCCATCTGCACTTGTGGTTGCATTCAGGTAGGGAAATCCAGGGTACACAACTCCTCCCTAAAAGGGATGCCTGAGGCACAGTTTCATGGACTTCCCAGGGGTCGCACAGCCAGTATGTGTGTTTCAGAAAGAACTGGAGACCAAGTAGGGGACCAGTCAGTCAACCCACAAGCATCTCCACTGAGGACTAGGTGTCAAATAGAGTGACAGCCTCTGGGGATTCAAGGACAAAAGTGAACCAGCCTCTGGCCTCAAGGCGCTTATGTTCTACAAGATAGACAATGTATCCCTCAGTCAGTCAACCAAAATTTATTCAGCACCCACCATGTGCCAAGCCCTGGGCATGCACAAACAGTCTCTGCTCTCCAGGAGCTAAAGGGGGTCCGGTGGGGAAGACAACGTGCAAACAATCGTGGACAAACAAGCAATCTACAGGAAAACTGGAGATAATCAAGAAAGAGAAGGCCCTAGCATAGAGGGGGATTGGGAAAGGCTTCTTGTAGAAGATGGGATTTGAGCTGGAACTTGAATGAGGCCAGGGAAGTCAGGAGGTGCAAATGAGGAGGGACAGAATACGTATTCCTATATATACATTACTGCTGGTTGTCCTTCATTCTGGAAGAGGAGCAGGACTTGAGGGAATTGATGCCATGACATGCAAGTGAATGGGATTTCAGTGAGGGAGGACTGTGCAAAGTCACCAGCCTCACTTTCTGCTCCAGCGCCCTCTGGGTCCAGTGGCCAGATACCCATCAGGACGACTCGAGATGGCCCACGAAACAGTGGGGGGCCTTGGCCTTCTCAAGGTCTTTGACAGCTCTCAGTTTGACTGAGGCAGCACCCATTCAGTGATCAGGCCTTTAAAAAATGAGGCAAAGAATGGCCTCTTGGAAAAAAAAAAAAATACACGGGAGGTCATGGTCCTCTTCAAGGACAAAGGACACACAAGCAGCTCTGTGAATAAAGAAGGAGCTGGCCGCCAGGCACCAAGCTGCCAGTTGGGCAACATGGCTTGCTTCCCTTCCTTCTTGCCTTCTTTCTTTCTGGGCTTCCTTCCTTCCAAACTTCCTTCCTTTACTTATCTATTTGTTCTTCTCTCTCCACATAGGGTATCACACCGTT
Source organism: Notamacropus eugenii (assembly GCF_028372415.1). NCBI lineage: Eukaryota > Metazoa > Chordata > Mammalia > Diprotodontia > Macropodidae > Notamacropus > Notamacropus eugenii. The sequence continues at coordinate 44,608,111 of NC_092879.1, read as the reverse complement.
AACTGCCTCTGCTTTGCCCAAAGACAATGTAAATTTTGATCTCTGAACCTTTCTGGGTCTTTTGGTTTTTTTCTCTTAACAACCACCCTCAACCCCAAATCACTCTGCTTCCAGAGGAAGCCCTACTTGGTCACTATTGGGGCCCTGACTGGCTCCCAATGAATGTAAATGACAGTTGTTTCTCTTTGACCCAGAAACCCTGAGGGTCATCCCCTGCCACATCTATGGACTTTTACGTATGCACACAGAGGAGGATACAGAAAAACGCGTACAAGGCAAACCCAAGATAACTGTACAGAAGGAGGACAGTGGAACCATGGAAATCCAGCGTGGTGGTGGTGCTGGAGGAAGTGAAGTACGGGAAGAGGAGAGGTGAGGAGGGAGAGCTGGACATTCTTCAAATAATCTCATGCCCTTAGGGGACAACTCCAATGTCATGGGATCCCAAATCTTGAAATGCAAAGGACTGAGAAAAGATCTGATCAAAGCCTGATGTCACAGATATGAACAGAAAAGGAGAAGATGTCACTTGGCCAAGGTTACACTGAATCATAGATATGGGACTGAAAGTGCCCCACCCAGGAGGGCCATGGAATTCACGTGCCTTTCCCAAAGTCACCATTGACTTTCCCATGAAACACAACCTTTCGCGCCAACTACAGGTTTCATGTTAGGTCTTAGGCAGCACCCCTGTCTGTCCCAACTCCTCTGAGTGTACAGGACTGCCTCCTTGAGCCCCAAATTATGCTGCTGGGAAAGCCAAGGTGGTCTGGCAGGCTCAGTGTGGGTGGAGGGGCCTGCCAGATTGGGAACAGATATGATGGTCCATCTGCGTTCTCTTCCTAATCATCTCTGTGTCTACATACAGATGGATGCAGATGCAGATGGAGATGGACATGCGTGTACATTACCTGGATCTCAGAATGGTGCAGCCCAAAGAGTACCAGGGATAAAAGGAGTTCTAGCAATGGTGGTCATCAGGGAGTATTTAGTAAAACAGAAACATTTTAACCTGAAACTGCAAGGGAGCAAGGCACATAGATGGAGAACTGGATTACACCTCAGGGACCTCCAAACTCCTCAGTTTTGAGGGTTTGGTGGGTTGAGAGCCAAAATGGAAGATTTCAACATGTCAGCCTTGAGGGCAGCCAAATTCTGGAAATCGTAGGAAGATTCTTCTAAGGGTGAGTGCATTCTGCAACTGAGAAAATACAGGTGTGCTTGGTGGACAGGCCATAGACTAGTAGTTGAAAAACAAAACGCTGTGGGCCCACAGTTTCTTGGGCTTCTTCCCCAAACACTTCTGTCACACCTCCAGTGGGGAGGGTACCATGTTAGGCCCTAAGGAGATGGGGAGTTGAGTTAAAGACTGACGAAATGGAAAAAACATTTATCATGCCCCAGGCTCTGCGGGAGATAAGATGGGGCTCCTCCTGCCTTCAAAGGGCTTGCTCCCAGTCTCACCAGAGTAGCCCCACCCAGAAACCTGGGACAGGTACCACATATCCTAGGCCAAATGCATCGAAGACCTATAAAATACAGAGCCATCTAAGGGCTGAGGGGCTGCATCATGGCCCCGCCTGGGGGCCACCACCAGGATCAGGAAAGGTGGTGACCCACGGCCATCTCCCTTAGGGGTTACAGAGGGAACTCAACTGCTTCCCAAAGACTCCACTGACAGCAGGATTCACCTCAGGGCTCTTTCTAAAGCTTCAGGATGTGGGTTTAGAGACCTTGGGGTGGGGGAGTGGGGGAGTGGGGGACTGAGAAAGGGAAAAGTGATGCTGGCTGCCTAGCCAAGGCCAGGCTGGCCCCAAGGCAGCTGAAACGGTCCTCAGAAATGGGAGCCACATTTTCCCCGGGGCCTTTTTCGGGGACCCAGCCTTGGTCCCAAGCCAGGCCTGATGGGTGGACGGCCAGGCCCCCCCCTCCCCTCTCCCCGCTGCCTGCCCCTGCTCCCCCGAGCCCAGGCCCCATCACATGCCAGCTCCTTGCTTTATCTCACCGTCTCTTCCCTCCCACTGTCTCCGTGCAGGAAGGGCTCTGAGGTGGGCCAAAGTCCCGAAAGGATGATCGGGAATGGTGACCTCCCACGGCCATCCAAAGGAGAAGCAGTGGCCTGGGAACCACCTTTGACCTATGGTGGCCCAAACAGCTGAGCTCCTCTTTCTGCTCTGAGCATGCCCGGGACCACTGGGGGAGCTCAAGGGCCCCTCCAGCGCCCCCTACTGCTTCTCAGAAGTCTCTCAACCCTTCTCCAAAGCAAACCTAGGCATGAACGTTCCACGTCAACCCAGCTACTTCAACGCCCATCGACGCCGCTATTGGCTTTCAACGAACTGCTGACAACGCTGGTGATACTGGACACGTCACGCCCCCTTTTCACTCAGCTCGCTGACTCGCTGCCTTTTGTCCATTGATCCTTCCACCGTTGACTTCACGTGTGCAAAGGGCCCGAATGCAGCGCCGGCTCTTCCCGCTCCACTTGGATCGGGGGGTGAACAAAATACCTATGGATGGACATCCGAGGTCACCTCGATGCGACTTCCTCGTTTGATGGAGGAGGGAGAAGGAAAACGCTGGGGTGCCCGGGAGGTTAAGTGGCTTACCCAAGGCCACACAGGTGAGAGAGAAAGACCAGGGGAAGGGCCAGCGTCGAACTCGAGCCACGCTGGCGACTCCAAGCCAACGCTCGTTCCCCTGGGCCACGCTGCCTCCCGAGAGACAATGGCACGTTTCAGAGAGGTCTTTCCTGCGTTCTCTCTATGGCTCGTCGTCAGCGCCCGTGACGTGTCGGACTTGGACCACACAGTGTAAACTGACCTCTTCCCATAGCTAGACATTTCAGTTGCTGGCGGTTCCCAGGGCTTCTGTTGGCTCTATTTCACAATTCACACTTTCACCCACACACACACACGCCGGCACACACACACACACACACACACACACACACACTCACACACACTCACACTCACACTCACACTCACACACACATTTCTTTGTTTACCCATCTGCACTTGTGGTTGCATTCAGGTAGGGAAATCCAGGGTACACAACTCCTCCCTAAAAGGGATGCCTGAGGCACAGTTTCATGGACTTCCCAGGGGTCGCACAGCCAGTATGTGTGTTTCAGAAAGAACTGGACACCAAGTAGGGGACCAGTCAGTCAACCCACAAGCATCTCCACTGAGGACTAGGTGTCAAATAGAGTGACAGCCTCTGGGGATTCAAGGACAAAAGTGAACCAGCCTCTGGCCTCAAGGCGCTTATGTTCTACAAGATAGACAATGTATCCCTCAGTCAGTCAACCAAAATTTATTCAGCACCCACCATGTGCCAAGCCCTGGGCATGCACAAACAGTCTCTGCTCTCCAGGAGCTAAAGGGGGTCCGGTGGGGAAGACAACGTGCAAACAATCGTGGACAAACAAGCAATCTACAGGAAAACTGGAGATAATCAAGAAAGAGAAGGCCCTAGCATAGAGGGGGATTGGGAAAGGCTTCTTGTAGAAGATGGGATTTGAGCTGGAACTTGAATGAGGCCAGGGAAGTCAGGAGGTGCAAATGAGGAGGGACAGAATACGTATTCCTATATATACATTACTGCTGGTTGTCCTTCATTCTGGAAGAGGAGCAGGACTTGAGGGAATTGATGCCATGACATGCAAGTGAATGGGATTTCAGTGAGGGAGGACTGTGCAAAGTCACCAGCCTCACTTTCTGCTCCAGCGCCCTCTGGGTCCAGTGGCCAGATACCCATCAGGACGACTCGAGATGGCCCACGAAACAGTGGGGGGCCTTGGCCTTCTCAAGGTCTTTGACAGCTCTCAGTTTGACTGAGGCAGCACCCATTCAGTGATCAGGCCTTTAAAAAATGAGGCAAAGAATGGCCTCTTGGAAAAAAAAAAAAATACACGGGAGGTCATGGTCCTCTTCAAGGACAAAGGACACACAAGCAGCTCTGTGAATAAAGAAGGAGCTGGCCGCCAGGCACCAAGCTGCCAGTTGGGCAACATGGCTTGCTTCCCTTCCTTCTTGCCTTCTTTCTTTCTGGGCTTCCTTCCTTCCAAACTTCCTTCCTTTACTTATCTATTTGTTCTTCTCTCTCCACATAGGGTATCACACCGTTAACTGCCTCTGCTTTGCCCAAAGACAATGTAAATTTTGATCTCTGAACCTTTCTGGGTCTTTTGGTTTTTTTCTCTTAACAACCACCCTCAACCCCAAATCACTCTGCTTCCAGAGGAAGCCCTACTTGGTCACTATTGGGGCCCTGACTGGCTCCCAATGAATGTAAATGACAGTTGTTTCTCTTTGACCCAGAAACCCTGAGGGTCATCCCCTGCCACATCTATGGACTTTTACGTATGCACACAGAGGAGGATACAGAAAAACGCGTACAAGGCAAACCCAAGATAACTGTACAGAAGGAGGACAGTGGAACCATGGAAATCCAGCGTGGTGGTGGTGCTGGAGGAAGTGAAGTACGGGAAGAGGAGAGGTGAGGAGGGAGAGCTGGACATTCTTCAAATAATCTCATGCCCTTAGGGGACAACTCCAATGTCATGGGATCCCAAATCTTGAAATGCAAAGGACTGAGAAAAGATCTGATCAAAGCCTGATGTCACAGATATGAACAGAAAAGGAGAAGATGTCACTTGGCCAAGGTTACACTGAATCATAGATATGGGACTGAAAGTGCCCCACCCAGGAGGGCCATGGAATTCACGTGCCTTTCCCAAAGTCACCATTGACTTTCCCAAAGTCACCATTGACTTTCCCATGAAACACAACCTTTCGCGCCAACTACAGGTTTCATGTTAGGTCTTAGGCAACACCCCTGTCTGTCCCAACTCCTCTGAGTGTACAGGACTGCCTCCTTGAGCCCCAAATTATGCTGCTGGGAAAGCCAAGGTGGTCTGGCAGGCTCAGTGTGGGTGGAGGGGCCTGCCAGATTGGGAACAGATATGATGGTCCATCTGCGTTCTCTTCCTAATCATCTCTGTGTCTACATACAGATGGATGCAGATGCAGATGGAGATGGACATGCGTGTACATTACCTGGATCTCAGAATGGTGCAGCCCAAAGAGTACCAGGGATAAAAGGAGTTCTAGCAATGGTGGTCATCAGGGAGTATTTAGTAAAACAGAAACATTTTAACCTGAAACTGCAAGGGAGCAAGGCACATAGATGGAGAACTGGATTACACCTCAGGGACCTCCAAACTCCTCAGTTTAGAGGGTTTGGTGGGTTGAGAGCCAAAATGGAAGATTTCAACATGTCAGCCTTGAAGGCAGCCAAATTCTGGAAATCGTAGGAAGATTCTTCTAAGGGTGAGTGCATTCTGCAACTGAGAAAATACAGGTGTGCTTGGTGGACAGGCCATAGACTAGTAGTTGAAAAACAAAACGCTGTGGGCCCACAGTTTCTTGGGCTTCTTCCCCAAACACTTCTGTCACACCTCCAGTGGGGAGGGTACCATGTTAGGCCCTAAGGAGATGGGGAGTTGAGTTAAAGACTGACGAAATGGAAAAAACATTTATCATGCCCCAGGCTCTGCGGGAGATAAGATGGGGCTCCTCCTGCCTTCAAAGGGCTTGCTCCCAGTCTCACCAGAGTAGCCCCACCCAGAAACCTGGGACAGGTACCACATATCCTAGGCCAAATGCATCGAAGACCTATAAAATACAGAGCCATCTAAGGGCTGAGGGGCTGCATCATGGCCCCGCCTGGGGGCCACCACCAGGATCAGGAAAGGCGGTGACCCACGGCCATCTCCCTTAGGGGTTACAGAGGGAACTCAACTGCTTCCCAAAGACTCCACTGACAGCAGGATTCACCTCAGGGCTCTTTCTAAAGCTTCAGGATGTGGGTTTAGAGACCTTGGGGTGGGGGAGTGGGGGAGTGGGGGACTGAGAAAGGGAAAAGTGATGCTGGCTGCCTAGCCAAGGCCAGGCTGGCCCCAAGGCAGCTGAAACGGTCCTCAGAAATGGGAGCCACATTTTCCCCGGGGCCTTTTTCGGGGACCCAGCCTTGGTCCCAAGCCAGGCCTGATGGGTGGACGGCCAGGCCCCCCCCCTCCCCCCTCCCCGCTGCCTGCCCCTGCTCCCCCGAGCCCAGGCCCCATCACATGCCAGCTCCTTGCTTTATCTCACCGTCTCTTCCCTCCCACTGTCTCCGTGCAGGAAGGGCTCTGAGGTGGGCCAAAGTCCCGAAAGGATGATCGGGAATGGTGACCTCCCACGGCCATCCAAAGGAGAAGCAGTGGCCTGGGAACCACCTTTGACCTATGGTGGCCCAAACAGCTGAGCTCCTCTTTCTGCTCTGAGCATGCCCGGGACCACTGGGGGAGCTCAAGGGCCCCTCCAGCGCCCCCTACTGCTTCTCAGAAGTCTCTCAACCCTTCTCCAAAGCAAACCTAGGCATGAACGTTCCACGTCAACCCAGCTACTTCAACGCCCATCGACGCCGCTATTGGCTTTCAACGAACTGCTGACAACGCTGGTGATACTGGACACGTCACGCCCCCTTTTCACTCAGCTCGCTGACTCGCTGCCTTTTGTCCATTGATCCTTCCACCGTTGACTTCACGTGTGCAAAGGGCCCGAATGCAGCGCCGGCTCTTCCCGCTCCACTTGGATCGGGGGGTGAACAAAATACCTATGGATGGACAGACATCCGAGGTCACCTCGATGCGACTTCCTCGTTTTGTGGAGGAGGGAGAAGGAAAACGCTGGGGTGCCCGGGAGGTTAAGTGGCTTACCCAAGGCCACACAGGTGAGAGAGAAAGACCAGGGGAAGGGCCAGCGTCGAACTCGAGCCACGCTGGCGACTCCAAGCCAACGCTCGTTCCCCTGGGCCACGCTGCCTCCCGAGAGACAATGGCACGTTTCAGAGAGGTCTTTCCTGCGTTCTCTCTATGGCTCGTCGTCAGCGCCCGTGACGTGTCGGACTTGGACCACACAGTGTAAACTGACCTCTTCCCATAGCTAGACATTTCAGTTGCTGGCGGTTCCCAGGGCTTCTGTTGGCTCTATTTCACAATTCACACTTTCACCCACACACACACACACGCCCGCACACACACACACACACACACACACACTCACACACACTCACACTCACACTCACACTCACACTCACACACACATTTCTTTGTTTACCCATCTGGACTTGTGGTTGCATTCAGGTAGGGAAATCCAGGGTACACAACTCCTCCCTAAAAGGGATGCCTGAGGCACAGTTTCATGGACTTCCCAGGGGTCGCACAGCCAGTATGTGTGTTTCAGAAAGAACTGGAGACCAAGTAGGGGACCAGTCAGTCAACCCACAAGCATCTCCACTGAGGACTAGGTGTCAAATAGAGTGACAGCCTCTGGGGATTCAAGGACAAAAGTGAACCAGCCTCTGGCCTCAAGGCGCTTATGTTCTACAAGATAGACAATGTATCCCTCAGTCAGTCAACCAAAATTTATTCAGCACCCACCATGTGCCAAGCCCTGGGCATGCACAAACAGTCTCTGCTCTCCAGGAGCTAAAGGGGGTCCGGTGGGGAAGACAACGTGCAAACAATCGTGGACAAACAAGCAATCTACAGGAAAACTGGAGATAATCAAGAAAGAGAAGGCCCTAGCATAGAGGGGGATTGGGAAAGGCTTCTTGTAGAAGATGGGATTTGAGCTGGAACTTGAATGAGGCCAGGGAAGTCAGGAGGTGCAAATGAGGAGGGACAGAATACGTATTCCTATATATACATTACTGCTGGTTGTCCTTCATTCTGGAAGAGGAGCAGGACTTGAGGGAATTGATGCCATGACATGCAAGTGAATGGGATTTCAGTGAGGGAGGACTGTGCAAAGTCACCAGCCTCACTTTCTGCTCCAGCGCCCTCTGGGTCCAGTGGCCAGATACCCATCAGGACGACTCGAGATGGCCCACGAAACAGTGGGGGGCCTTGGCCTTCTCAAGGTCTTTGACAGCTCTCAGTTTGACTGAGGCAGCACCCATTCAGTGATCAGGCCTTTAAAAAATGAGGCAAAGAATGGCCTCTTGGAAAAAAAAAAAAATACACGGGAGGTCATGGTCCTCTTCAAGGACAAAGGACACACAAGCAGCTCTGTGAATAAAGAAGGAGCTGGCCGCCAGGCACCAAGCTGCCAGTTGGGCAACATGGCTTGCTTCCCTTCCTTCTTGCCTTCTTTCTTTCTGGGCTTCCTTCCTTCCAAACTTCCTTCCTTTACTTATCTATTTGTTCTTCTCTCTCCACATAGGGTATCACACCGTTAACTGCCTCTGCTTTGCCCAAAGACAATGTAAATTTTGATCTCTGAACCTTTCTGGGTCTTTTGGTTTTTTTCTCTTAACAACCACCCTCAACCCCAAATCACTCTGCTTCCAGAGGAAGCCCTACTTGGTCACTATTGGGGCCCTGACTGGCTCCCAATGAATGTAAATGACAGTTGTTTCTCTTTGACCCAGAAACCCTGAGGGTCATCCCCTGCCACATCTATGGACTTTTACGTATGCACACAGAGGAGGATACAGAAAAACGCGTACAAGGCAAACCCAAGATAACTGTACAGAAGGAGGACAGTGGAACCATGGAAATCCAGCGTGGTGGTGGTGCTGGAGGAAGTGAAGTACGGGAAGAGGAGAGGTGAGGAGGGAGAGCTGGACATTCTTCAAATAATCTCATGCCCTTAGGGGACAACTCCAATGTCATGGGATCCCAAATCTTGAAATGCAAAGGACTGAGAAAAGATCTGATCAAAGCCTGATGTCACAGATATGAACAGAAAAGGAGAAGATGTCACTTGGCCAAGGTTACACTGAATCATAGATATGGGACTGAAAGTGCCCCACCCAGGAGGGCCATGGAATTCACGTGCCTTTCACAAAGTCACCATTGACTTTCCCAAAGTCACCATTGACTTTCCCATGAAACACAACCTTTCGCGCCAACTACAGGTTTCATGTTAGGTCTTAGGCAACACCCCTGTCTGTCCCAACTCCTCTGAGTGTACAGGACTGCCTCCTTGAGCCCCAAATTATGCTGCTGGGAAAGCCAAGGTGGTCTGGCAGGCTCAGTGTGGGTGGAGGGGCCTGCCAGATTGGGAACAGATATGATGGTCCATCTGCGTTCTCTTCCTAATCATCTCTGTGTCTACATACAGATGGATGCAGATGCAGATGGAGATGGACATGCGTGTACATTACCTGGATCTCAGAATGGTGCAGCCCAAAGAGTACCAGGGATAAAAGGAGTTCTAGCAATGGTGGTCATCAGGGAGTATTTAGTAAAACAGAAACATTTTAACCTGAAACTGCAAGGGAGCAAGGCACATAGATGGAGAACTGGATTACACCTCAGGGACCTCCAAACTCCTCAGTTTAGAGGGTTTGGTGGGTTGAGAGCCAAAATGGAAGATTTCAACATGTCAGCCTTGAAGGCAGCCAAATTCTGGAAATCGTAGGAAGATTCTTCTAAGGGTGAGTGCATTCTGCAACTGAGAAAATACAGGTGTGCTTGGTGGACAGGCCATAGACTAGTAGTTGAAAAACAAAACGCTGTGGGCCCACAGTTTCTTGGGCTTCTTCCCCAAACACTTCTGTCACACCTCCAGTGGGGAGGGTACCATGTTAGGCCCTAAGGAGATGGGGAGTTGAGTTAAAGACTGACGAAATGGAAAAAACATTTATCATGCCCCAGGCTCTGCGGGAGATAAGATGGGGCTCCTCCTGCCTTCAAAGGGCTTGCTCCCAGTCTCACCAGAGTAGCCCCACCCAGAAACCTGGGACAGGTACCACATATCCTAGGCCAAATGCATCGAAGACCTATAAAATACAGAGCCATCTAAGGGCTGAGGGGCTGCATCATGGCCCCGCCTGGGGGCCACCACCAGGATCAGGAAAGGCGGTGACCCACGGCCATCTCCCTTAGGGGTTACAGAGGGAACTCAACTGCTTCCCAAAGACTCCACTGACAGCAGGATTCACCTCAGGGCTCTTTCTAAAGCTTCAGGATGTGGGTTTAGAGACCTTGGGGTGGGGGAGTGGGGGAGTGGGGGACTGAGAAAGGGAAAAGTGATGCTGGCTGCCTAGCCAAGGCCAGGCTGGCCCCAAGGCAGCTGAAACGGTCCTCAGAAATGGGAGCCACATTTTCCCCGGGGCCTTTTTCGGGGACCCAGCCTTGGTCCCAAGCCAGGCCTGATGGGTGGACGGCCAGGCCCCCCCCCTCCCCCCTCCCCGCTGCCTGCCCCTGCTCCCCCGAGCCCAGGCCCCATCACATGCCAGCTCCTTGCTTTATCTCACCGTCTCTTCCCTCCCACTGTCTCCGTGCAGGAAGGGCTCTGAGGTGGGCCAAAGTCCCGAAAGGATGATCGGGAATGGTGACCTCCCACGGCCATCCAAAGGAGAAGCAGTGGCCTGGGAACCACCTTTGACCTATGGTGGCCCAAACAGCTGAGCTCCTCTTTCTGCTCTGAGCATGCCCGGGACCACTGGGGGAGCTCAAGGGCCCCTCCAGCGCCCCCTACTGCTTCTCAGAAGTCTCTCAACCCTTCTCCAAAGCAAACCTAGGCATGAACGTTCCACGTCAACCCAGCTACTTCAACGCCCATCGACGCCGCTATTGGCTTTCAACGAACTGCTGACAACGCTGGTGATACTGGACACGTCACGCCCCCTTTTCACTCAGCTCGCTGACTCGCTGCCTTTTGTCCATTGATCCTTCCACCGTTGACTTCACGTGTGCAAAGGGCCCGAATGCAGCGCCGGCTCTTCCCGCTCCACTTGGATCGGGGGGTGAACAAAATACCTATGGATGGACAGACATCCGAGGTCACCTCGATGCGACTTCCTCGTTTTGTGGAGGAGGGAGAAGGAAAACGCTGGGGTGCCCGGGAGGTTAAGTGGCTTACCCAAGGCCACACAGGTGAGAGAGAAAGACCAGGGGAAGGGCCAGCGTCGAACTCGAGCCACGCTGGCGACTCCAAGCCAACGCTCGTTCCCCTGGGCCACGCTGCCTCCCGAGAGACAATGGCACGTTTCAGAGAGGTCTTTCCTGCGTTCTCTCTATGGCTCGTCGTCAGCGCCCGTGACGTGTCGGACTTGGACCACACAGTGTAAACTGACCTCTTCCCATAGCTAGACATTTCAGTTGCTGGCGGTTCCCAGGGCTTCTGTTGGCTCTATTTCACAATTCACACTTTCACCCACACACACACACGCCCGCACACACACACACACACACACACCCTCACACACACTCACACTCACACTCACACTCACACTCACACACACATTTCTTTGTTTACCCATCTGGACTTGTGGTTGCATTCAGGTAGGGAAATCCAGGGTACACAACTCCTCCCTAAAAGGGATGCCTGAGGCACAGTTTCATGGACTTCCCAGGGGTCGCACAGCCAGTATGTGTGTTTCAGAAAGAACTGGAGACCAAGTAGGGGACCAGTCAGTCAACCCACAAGCATCTCCACTGAGGACTAGGTGTCAAATAGAGTGACAGCCTCTGGGGATTCAAGGACAAAAGTGAACCAGCCTCTGGCCTCAAGGCGCTTATGTTCTACAAGATAGACAATGTATCCCTCAGTCAGTCAACCAAAATTTATTCAGCACCCACCATGTGCCAAGCCCTGGGCATGCACAAACAGTCTCTGCTCTCCAGGAGCTAAAGGGGGTCCGGTGGGGAAGACAACGTGCAAACAATCGTGGACAAACAAGCAATCTACAGGAAAACTGGAGATAATCAAGAAAGAGAAGGCCCTAGCATAGAGGGGGATTGGGAAAGGCTTCTTGTAGAAGATGGGATTTGAGCTGGAACTTGAATGAGGCCAGGGAAGTCAGGAGGTGCAAATGAGGAGGGACAGAATACGTATTCCTATATATACATTACTGCTGGTTGTCCTTCATTCTGGAAGAGGAGCAGGACTTGAGGGAATTGATGCCATGACATGCAAGTGAATGGGATTTCAGTGAGGGAGGACTGTGCAAAGTCACCAGCCTCACTTTCTGCTCCAGCGCCCTCTGGGTCCAGTGGCCAGATACCCATCAGGACGACTCGAGATGGCCCACGAAACAGTGGGGGGCCTTGGCCTTCTCAAGGTCTTTGACAGCTCTCAGTTTGACTGAGGCAGCACCCATTCAGTGATCAGGCCTTTAAAAAATGAGGCAAAGAATGGCCTCTTGGAAAAAAAAAAATACACGGGAGGTCATGGTCCTCTTCAAGGACAAAGGACACACAAGCAGCTCTGTGAATAAAGAAGGAGCTGGCCGCCAGGCACCAAGCTGCCAGTTGGGCAACATGGCTTGCTTCCCTTCCTTCTTGCCTTCTTTCTTTCTGGGCTTCCTTCCTTCCAAACTTCCTTCCTTTACTTATCTATTTGTTCTTCTCTCTCCACATAGGGTATCACACCGTTAACTGCCTCTGCTTTGCCCAAAGACAATGTAAATTTTGATCTCTGAACCTTTCTGGGTCTTTTGGTTTTTTTCTCTTAACAACCACCCTCAACCCCAAATCACTCTGCTTCCAGAGGAAGCCCTACTTGGTCACTATTGGGGCCCTGACTGGCTCCCAATGAATGTAAATGACAGTTGTTTCTCTTTGACCCAGAAACCCTGAGGGTCATCCCCTGCCACATCTATGGACTTTTACGTATGCACACAGAGGAGGATACAGAAAAACGCGTACAAGGCAAACCCAAGATAACTGTACAGAAGGAGGACAGTGGAACCATGGAAATCCAGCGTGGTGGTGGTGCTGGAGGAAGTGAAGTACGGGAAGAGGAGAGGTGAGGAGGGAGAGCTGGACATTCTTCAAATAATCTCATGCCCTTAGGGGACAACTCCAATGTCATGGGATCCCAAATCTTGAAATGCAAAGGACTGAGAAAAGATCTGATCAAAGCCTGATGTCACAGATATGAACAGAAAAGGAGAAGATGTCACTTGGCCAAGGTTACACTGAATCATAGATATGGGACTGAAAGTGCCCCACCCAGGAGGGCCATGGAATTCACGTGCCTTTCACAAAGTCACCATTGACTTTCCCAAAGTCACCATTGACTTTCCCATGAAACACAACCTTTCGCGCCAACTACAGGTTTCATGTTAGGTCTTAGGCAACACCCCTGTCTGTCCCAACTCCTCTGAGTGTACAGGACTGCCTCCTTGAGCCCCAAATTATGCTGCTGGGAAAGCCAAGGTGGTCTGGCAGGCTCAGTGTGGGTGGAGGGGCCTGCCAGATTGGGAACAGATATGATGGTCCATCTGCGTTCTCTTCCTAATCATCTCTGTGTCTACATACAGATGGATGCAGATGCAGATGGAGATGGACATGCGTGTACATTACCTGGATCTCAGAATGGTGCAGCCCAAAGAGTACCAGGGATAAAAGGAGTTCTAGCAATGGTGGTCATCAGGGAGTATTTAGTAAAACAGAAACATTTTAACCTGAAACTGCAAGGGAGCAAGGCACATAGATGGAGAACTGGATTACACCTCAGGGACCTCCAAACTCCTCAGTTTAGAGGGTTTGGTGGGTTGAGAGCCAAAATGGAAGATTTCAACATGTCAGCCTTGAAGGCAGCCAAATTCTGGAAATCGTAGGAAGATTCTTCTAAGGGTGAGTGCATTCTGCAACTGAGAAAATACAGGTGTGCTTGGTGGACAGGCCATAGACTAGTAGTTGAAAAACAAAACGCTGTGGGCCCACAGTTTCTTGGGCTTCTTCCCCAAACACTTCTGTCACACCTCCAGTGGGGAGGGTACCATGTTAGGCCCTAAGGAGATGGGGAGTTGAGTTAAAGACTGACGAAATGGAAAAAACATTTATCATGCCCCAGGCTCTGCGGGAGATAAGATGGGGCTCCTCCTGCCTTCAAAGGGCTTGCTCCCAGTCTCACCAGAGTAGCCCCACCCAGAAACCTGGGACAGGTACCACATATCCTAGGCCAAATGCATCGAAGACCTATAAAATACAGAGCCATCTAAGGGCTGAGGGGCTGCATCATGGCCCCGCCTGGGGGCCACCACCAGGATCAGGAAAGGTGGTGACCCACGGCCATCTCCCTTAGGGGTTACAGAGGGAACTCAACTGCTTCCCAAAGACTCCACTGACAGCAGGATTCACCTCAGGGCTCTTTCTAAAGCTTCAGGATGTGGGTTTAGAGACCTTGGGGTGGGGGAGTGGGGGAGTGGGGGACTGAGAAAGGGAAAAGTGATGCTGGCTGCCTAGCCAAGGCCAGGCTGGCCCCAAGGCAGCTGAAACGGTCCTCAGAAATGGGAGCCACATTTTCCCCGGGGCCTTTTTCGGGGACCCAGCCTTGGTCCCAAGCCAGGCCTGATGGGTGGACGGCCAGGCCCCCCCCCTCCCCCCTCCCCGCTGCCTGCCCCTGCTCCCCCGAGCCCAGGCCCCATCACATGCCAGCTCCTTGCTTTATCTCACCGTCTCTTCCCTCCCACTGTCTCCGTGCAGGAAGGGCTCTGAGGTGGGCCAAAGTCCCGAAAGGATGATCGGGAATGGTGACCTCCCACGGCCATCCAAAGGAGAAGCAGTGGCCTGGGAACCACCTTTGACCTATGGTGGCCCAAACAGCTGAGCTCCTCTTTCTGCTCTGAGCATGCCCGGGACCACTGGGGGAGCTCAAGGGCCCCTCCAGCGCCCCCTACTGCTTCTCAGAAGTCTCTCAACCCTTCTCCAAAGCAAACCTAGGCATGAACGTTCCACGTCAACCCAGCTACTTCAACGCCCATCGACGCCGCTATTGGCTTTCAACGAACTGCTGACAACGCTGGTGATACTGGACACGTCACGCCCCCTTTTCACTCAGCTCGCTGACTCGCTGCCTTTTGTCCATTGATCCTTCCACCGTTGACTTCACGTGTGCAAAGGGCCCGAATGCAGCGCCGGCTCTTCCCGCTCCACTTGGATCGGGGGGTGAACAAAATACCTATGGATGGACAGACATCCGAGGTCACCTCGATGCGACTTCCTCGTTTTGTGGAGGAGGGAGAAGGAAAACGCTGGGGTGCCCGGGAGGTTAAGTGGCTTACCCAAGGCCACACAGGTGAGAGAGAAAGACCAGGGGAAGGGCCAGCGTCGAACTCGAGCCACGCTGGCGACTCCAAGCCAACGCTCGTTCCCCTGGGCCACGCTGCCTCCCGAGAGACAATGGCACGTTTCAGAGAGGTCTTTCCTGCGTTCTCTCTATGGCTCGTCGTCAGCGCCCGTGACGTGTCGGACTTGGACCACACAGTGTAAACTGACCTCTTCCCATAGCTAGACATTTCAGTTGCTGGCGGTTCCCAGGGCTTCTGTTGGCTCTATTTCACAATTCACACTTTCACCCACACACACACACACGCCCGCACACACACACACACACACACACCCTCACACACACTCACACTCACACTCACACTCACACTCACACACACATTTCTTTGTTTACCCATCTGGACTTGTGGTTGCATTCAGGTAGGGAAATCCAGGGTACACAACTCCTCCCTAAAAGGGATGCCTGAGGCACAGTTTCATGGACTTCCCAGGGGTCGCACAGCCAGTATGTGTGTTTCAGAAAGAACTGGAGACCAAGTAGGGGACCAGTCAGTCAACCCACAAGCATCTCCACTGAGGACTAGGTGTCAAATAGAGTGACAGCCTCTGGGGATTCAAGGACAAAAGTGAACCAGCCTCTGGCCTCAAGGCGCTTATGTTCTACAAGATAGACAATGTATCCCTCAGTCAGTCAACCAAAATTTATTCAGCACCCACCATGTGCCAAGCCCTGGGCATGCACAAACAGTCTCTGCTCTCCAGGAGCTAAAGGGGGTCCGGTGGGGAAGACAACGTGCAAACAATCGTGGACAAACAAGCAATCTACAGGAAAACTGGAGATAATCAAGAAAGAGAAGGCCCTAGCATAGAGGGGGATTGGGAAAGGCTTCTTGTAGAAGATGGGATTTGAGCTGGAACTTGAATGAGGCCAGGGAAGTCAGGAGGTGCAAATGAGGAGGGACAGAATATGTATTCCTATATATACATTACTGCTGGTTGTCCTTCATTCTGGAAGAGGAGCAGGACTTGAGGGAATTGATGCCATGACATGCAAGTGAATGGGATTTCAGTGAGGGAGGACTGTGCAAAGTCACCAGCCTCACTTTCTGCTCCAGCGCCCTCTGGGTCCAGTGGCCAGATACCCATCAGGACGACTCGAGATGGCCCACGAAACAGTGGGGGGCCTTGGCCTTCTCAAGGTCTTTGACAGCTCTCAGTTTGACTGAGGCAGCACCCATTCAGTGATCAGGCCTTTAAAAAATGAGGCAAAGAATGGCCTCTTGGAAAAAAAAAAAAAATACACGGGAGGTCATGGTCCTCTTCAAGGACAAAGGACACACAAGCAGCTCTGTGAATAAAGAAGGAGCTGGCCGCCAGGCACCAAGCTGCCAGTTGGGCAACATGGCTTGCTTCCCTTCCTTCTTGCCTTCTTTCTTTCTGGGCTTCCTTCCTTCCAAACTTCCTTCCTTTACTTATCTATTTGTTCTTCTCTCTCCACATAGGGTATCACACCGTTAACTGCCTCTGCTTTGCCCAAAGACAATGTAAATTTTGATCTCTGAACCTTTCTGGGTCTTTTGGTTTTTTTCTCTTAACAACCACCCTCAACCCCAAATCACTCTGCTTCCAGAGGAAGCCCTACTTGGTCACTATTGGGGCCCTGACTGGCTCCCAATGAATGTAAATGACAGTTGTTTCTCTTTGACCCAGAAACCCTGAGGGTCATCCCCTGCCACATCTATGGACTTTTACGTATGCACACAGAGGAGGATACAGAAAAACGCGTACAAGGCAAACCCAAGATAACTGTACAGAAGGAGGACAGTGGAACCATGGAAATCCAGCGTGGTGGTGGTGCTGGAGGAAGTGAAGTACGGGAAGAGGAGAGGTGAGGAGGGAGAGCTGGACATTCTTCAAATAATCTCATGCCCTTAGGGGACAACTCCAATGTCATGGGATCCCAAATCTTGAAATGCAAAGGACTGAGAAAAGATCTGATCAAAGCCTGATGTCACAGATATGAACAGAAAAGGAGAAGATGTCACTTGGCCAAGGTTACACTGAATCATAGATATGGGACTGAAAGTGCCCCACCCAGGAGGGCCATGGAATTCACGTGCCTTTCACAAAGTCACCATTGACTTTCCCAAAGTCACCATTGACTTTCCCATGAAACACAACCTTTCGCGCCAACTACAGGTTTCATGTTAGGTCTTAGGCAACACCCCTGTCTGTCCCAACTCCTCTGAGTGTACAGGACTGCCTCCTTGAGCCCCAAATTATGCTGCTGGGAAAGCCAAGGTGGTCTGGCAGGCTCAGTGTGGGTGGAGGGGCCTGCCAGATTGGGAACAGATATGATGGTCCATCTGCGTTCTCTTCCTAATCATCTCTGTGTCTACATACAGATGGATGCAGATGCAGATGGAGATGGACATGCGTGTACATTACCTGGATCTCAGAATGGTGCAGCCCAAAGAGTACCAGGGATAAAAGGAGTTCTAGCAATGGTGGTCATCAGGGAGTATTTAGTAAAACAGAAACATTTTAACCTGAAACTGCAAGGGAGCAAGGCACATAGATGGAGAACTGGATTACACCTCAGGGACCTCCAAACTCCTCAGTTTAGAGGGTTTGGTGGGTTGAGAGCCAAAATGGAAGATTTCAACATGTCAGCCTTGAAGGCAGCCAAATTCTGGAAATCGTAGGAAGATTCTTCTAAGGGTGAGTGCATTCTGCAACTGAGAAAATACAGGTGTGCTTGGTGGACAGGCCATAGACTAGTAGTTGAAAAACAAAACGCTGTGGGCCCACAGTTTCTTGGGCTTCTTCCCCAAACACTTCTGTCACACCTCCAGTGGGGAGGGTACCATGTTAGGCCCTAAGGAGATGGGGAGTTGAGTTAAAGACTGACGAAATGGAAAAAACATTTATCATGCCCCAGGCTCTGCGGGAGATAAGATGGGGCTCCTCCTGCCTTCAAAGGGCTTGCTCCCAGTCTCACCAGAGTAGCCCCACCCAGAAACCTGGGACAGGTACCACATATCCTAGGCCAAATGCATCGAAGACCTATAAAATACAGAGCCATCTAAGGGCTGAGGGGCTGCATCATGGCCCCGCCTGGGGGCCACCACCAGGATCAGGAAAGGCGGTGACCCACGGCCATCTCCCTTAGGGGTTACAGAGGGAACTCAACTGCTTCCCAAAGACTCCACTGACAGCAGGATTCACCTCAGGGCTCTTTCTAAAGCTTCAGGATGTGGGTTTAGAGACCTTGGGGTGGGGGAGTGGGGGAGTGGGGGACTGAGAAAGGGAAAAGTGATGCTGGCTGCCTAGCCAAGGCCAGGCTGGCCCCAAGGCAGCTGAAACGGTCCTCAGAAATGGGAGCCACATTTTCCCCGGGGCCTTTTTCGGGGACCCAGCCTTGGTCCCAAGCCAGGCCTGATGGGTGGACGGCCAGGCCCCCCCCCTCCCCCCTCCCCGCTGCCTGCCCCTGCTCCCCCGAGCCCAGGCCCCATCACATGCCAGCTCCTTGCTTTATCTCACCGTCTCTTCCCTCCCACTGTCTCCGTGCAGGAAGGGCTCTGAGGTGGGCCAAAGTCCCGAAAGGATGATCGGGAATGGTGACCTCCCACGGCCATCCAAAGGAGAAGCAGTGGCCTGGGAACCACCTTTGACCTATGGTGGCCCAAACAGCTGAGCTCCTCTTTCTGCTCTGAGCATGCCCGGGACCACTGGGGGAGCTCAAGGGCCCCTCCAGCGCCCCCTACTGCTTCTCAGAAGTCTCTCAACCCTTCTCCAAAGCAAACCTAGGCATGAACGTTCCACGTCAACCCAGCTACTTCAACGCCCATCGACGCCGCTATTGGCTTTCAACGAACTGCTGACAACGCTGGTGATACTGGACACGTCACGCCCCCTTTTCACTCAGCTCGCTGACTCGCTGCCTTTTGTCCATTGATCCTTCCACCGTTGACTTCACGTGTGCAAAGGGCCCGAATGCAGCGCCGGCTCTTCCCGCTCCACTTGGATCGGGGGGTGAACAAAATACCTATGGATGGACAGACATCCGAGGTCACCTCGATGCGACTTCCTCGTTTTGTGGAGGAGGGAGAAGGAAAACGCTGGGGTGCCCGGGAGGTTAAGTGGCTTACCCAAGGCCACACAGGTGAGAGAGAAAGACCAGGGGAAGGGCCAGCGTCGAACTCGAGCCACGCTGGCGACTCCAAGCCAACGCTCGTTCCCCTGGGCCACGCTGCCTCCCGAGAGACAATGGCACGTTTCAGAGAGGTCTTTCCTGCGTTCTCTCTATGGCTCGTCGTCAGCGCCCGTGACGTGTCGGACTTGGACCACACAGTGTAAACTGACCTCTTCCCATAGCTAGACATTTCAGTTGCTGGCGGTTCCCAGGGCTTCTGTTGGCTCTATTTCACAATTCACACTTTCACCCACACACACACACACGCCCGCACACACACACACACACACACACACACTCACACACACTCACACTCACACTCACACTCACACTCACACACACATTTCTTTGTTTACCCATCTGGACTTGTGGTTGCATTCAGGTAGGGAAATCCAGGGTACACAACTCCTCCCTAAAAGGGATGCCTGAGGCACAGTTTCATGGACTTCCCAGGGGTCGCACAGCCAGTATGTGTGTTTCAGAAAGAACTGGAGACCAAGTAGGGGACCAGTCAGTCAACCCACAAGCATCTCCACTGAGGACTAGGTGTCAAATAGAGTGACAGCCTCTGGGGATTCAAGGACAAAAGTGAACCAGCCTCTGGCCTCAAGGCGCTTATGTTCTACAAGATAGACAATGTATCCCTCAGTCAGTCAACCAAAATTTATTCAGCACCCACCATGTGCCAAGCCCTGGGCATGCACAAACAGTCTCTGCTCTCCAGGAGCTAAAGGGGGTCCGGTGGGGAAGACAACGTGCAAACAATCGTGGACAAACAAGCAATCTACAGGAAAACTGGAGATAATCAAGAAAGAGAAGGCCCTAGCATAGAGGGGGATTGGGAAAGGCTTCTTGTAGAAGATGGGATTTGAGCTGGAACTTGAATGAGGCCAGGGAAGTCAGGAGGTGCAAATGAGGAGGGACAGAATACGTATTCCTATATGTACATTACTGCTGGTTGTCCTTCATTCTGGAAGAGGAGCAGGACTTGAGGGAATTGATGCCATGACATGCAAGTGAATGGGATTTCAGTGAGGGAGGACTGTGCAAAGTCACCAGCCTCACTTTCTGCTCCAGCGCCCTCTGGGTCCAGTGGCCAGATACCCATCAGGACGACTCGAGATGGCCCACGAAACAGTGGGGGGCCTTGGCCTTCTCAAGGTCTTTGACAGCTCTCAGTTTGACTGAGGCAGCACCCATTCAGTGATCAGGCCTTTAAAAAATGAGGCAAAGAATGGCCTCTTGGAAAAAAAAAAAATACACGGGAGGTCATGGTCCTCTTCAAGGACAAAGGACACACAAGCAGCTCTGTGAATAAAGAAGGAGCTGGCCGCCAGGCACCAAGCTGCCAGTTGGGCAACATGGCTTGCTTCCCTTCCTTCTTGCCTTCTTTCTTTCTGGGCTTCCTTCCTTCCAAACTTCCTTCCTTTACTTATCTATTTGTTCTTCTCTCTCCACATAGGGTATCACACCGTTAACTGCCTCTGCTTTGCCCAAAGACAATGTAAATTTTGATCTCTGAACCTTTCTGGGTCTTTTGGTTTTTTTCTCTTAACAACCACCCTCAACCCCAAATCACTCTGCTTCCAGAGGAAGCCCTACTTGGTCACTATTGGGGCCCTGACTGGCTCCCAATGAATGTAAATGACAGTTGTTTCTCTTTGACCCAGAAACCCTGAGGGTCATCCCCTGCCACATCTATGGACTTTTACGTATGCACACAGAGGAGGATACAGAAAAACGCGTACAAGGCAAACCCAAGATAACTGTACAGAAGGAGGACAGTGGAACCATGGAAATCCAGCGTGGTGGTGGTGCTGGAGGAAGTGAAGTACGGGAAGAGGAGAGGTGAGGAGGGAGAGCTGGACATTCTTCAAATAATCTCATGCCCTTAGGGGACAACTCCAATGTCATGGGATCCCAAATCTTGAAATGCAAAGGACTGAGAAAAGATCTGATCAAAGCCTGATGTCACAGATATGAACAGAAAAGGAGAAGATGTCACTTGGCCAAGGTTACACTGAATCACAGATATGGGACTGAAAGTGCCCCACCCAGGAGGGCCATGGAATTCACGTGCCTTTCCCAGAGTCACCATTGACTTTCCCATGAAACACAACCTTTCGCGCCAACTACAGGTTTCATGTTAGGTCTTAGGCAACACCCCTGTCTGTCCCAACTCCTCTGAGTGTACAGGACTGCCTCCTTGAGCCCCAAATTATGCTGCTGGGAAAGCCAAGGTGGTCTGGCAGGCTCAGTGTGGGTGGAGGGGCCTGCCAGATTGGGAACAGATATGATGGTCCATCTGCGTTCTCTTCCTAATCATCTCTGTGTCTACATACAGATGGATGCAGATGCAGATGGAGATGGACATGCGTGTACATTACCTGGATCTCAGAATGGTGCAGCCCAAAGAGTACCAGGGATAAAAGGAGTTCTAGCAATGGTGGTCATCAGGGAGTATTTAGTAAAACAGAAACATTTTAACCTGAAACTGCAAGGGAGCAAGGCACATAGATGGAGAACTGGATTACACCTCAGGGACCTCCAAACTCCTCAGTTTAGAGGGTTTGGTGGGTTGAGAGCCAAAATGGAAGATTTCAACATGTCAGCCTTGAAGGCAGCCAAATTCTGGAAATCGTAGGAAGATTCTTCTAAGGGTGAGTGCATTCTGCAACTGAGAAAATACAGGTGTGCTTGGTGGACAGGCCATAGACTAGTAGTTGAAAAACAAAACGCTGTGGGCCCACAGTTTCTTGGGCTTCTTCCCCAAACACTTCTGTCACACCTCCAGTGGGGAGGGTACCATGTTAGGCCCTAAGGAGATGGGGAGTTGAGTTAAAGACTGACGAAATGGAAAAAACATTTATCATGCCCCAGGCTCTGCGGGAGATAAGATGGGGCTCCTCCTGCCTTCAAAGGGCTTGCTCCCAGTCTCACCAGAGTAGCCCCACCCAGAAACCTGGGACAGGTACCACATATCCTAGGCCAAATGCATCGAAGACCTATAAAATACAGAGCCATCTAAGGGCTGAGGGGCTGCATCATGGCCCCGCCTGGGGGCCACCACCAGGATCAGGAAAGGCGGTGACCCACGGCCATCTCCCTTAGGGGTTACAGAGGGAACTCAACTGCTTCCCAAAGACTCCACTGACAGCAGGATTCACCTCAGGGCTCTTTCTAAAGCTTCAGGATGTGGGTTTAGAGACCTTGGGGTGGGGGAGTGGGGGAGTGGGGGACTGAGAAAGGGAAAAGTGATGCTGGCTGCCTAGCCAAGGCCAGGCTGGCCCCAAGGCAGCTGAAACGGTCCTCAGAAATGGGAGCCACATTTTCCCCGGGGCCTTTTTCGGGGACCCAGCCTTGGTCCCAAGCCAGGCCTGATGGGTGGACGGCCAGGCCCCCCCCCCTCCCCCCTCCCCGCTGCCTGCCCCTGCTCCCCCGAGCCCAGGCCCCATCACATGCCAGCTCCTTGCTTTATCTCACCGTCTCTTCCCTCCCACTGTCTCCGTGCAGGAAGGGCTCTGAGGTGGGCCAAAGTCCCGAAAGGATGATCGGGAATGGTGACCTCCCACGGCCATCCAAAGGAGAAGCAGTGGCCTGGGAACCACCTTTGACCTATGGTGGCCCAAACAGCTGAGCTCCTCTTTCTGCTCTGAGCATGCCCGGGACCACTGGGGGAGCTCAAGGGCCCCTCCAGCGCCCCCTACTGCTTCTCAGAAGTCTCTCAACCCTTCTCCAAAGCAAACCTAGGCATGAACGTTCCACGTCAACCCAGCTACTTCAACGCCCATCGACGCCGCTATTGGCTTTCAACGAACTGCTGACAACGCTGGTGATACTGGACACGTCACGCCCCCTTTTCACTCAGCTCGCTGACTCGCTGCCTTTTGTCCATTGATCCTTCCACCGTTGACTTCACGTGTGCAAAGGGCCCGAATGCAGCGCCGGCTCTTCCCGCTCCACTTGGATCGGGGGGTGAACAAAATACCTATGGATGGACAGACATCCGAGGTCACCTCGATGCGACTTCCTCGTTTTGTGGAGGAGGGAGAAGGAAAACGCTGGGGTGCCCGGGAGGTTAAGTGGCTTACCCAAGGCCACACAGGTGAGAGAGAAAGACCAGGGGAAGGGCCAGCGTCGAACTCGAGCCACGCTGGCGACTCCAAGCCAACGCTCGTTCCCCTGGGCCACGCTGCCTCCCGAGAGACAATGGCACGTTTCAGAGAGGTCTTTCCTGCGTTCTCTCTATGGCTCGTCGTCAGCGCCCGTGACGTGTCGGACTTGGACCACACAGTGTAAACTGACCTCTTCCCATAGCTAGACATTTCAGTTGCTGGCGGTTCCCAGGGCTTCTGTTGGCTCTATTTCACAATTCACACTTTCACCCACACACACACACGCCCGCACACACACACACACACACACACACCCTCACACACACTCACACTCACACTCACACTCACACTCACACACACATTTCTTTGTTTACCCATCTGGACTTGTGGTTGCATTCAGGTAGGGAAATCCAGGGTACACAACTCCTCCCTAAAAGGGATGCCTGAGGCACAGTTTCATGGACTTCCCAGGGGTCGCACAGCCAGTATGTGTGTTTCAGAAAGAACTGGACACCAAGTAGGGGACCAGTCAGTCAACCCACAAGCATCTCCACTGAGGACTAGGTGTCAAATAGAGTGACAGCCTCTGGGGATTCAAGGACAAAAGTGAACCAGCCTCTGGCCTCAAGGCGCTTATGTTCTACAAGATAGACAATGTATCCCTCAGTCAGTCAACCAAAATTTATTCAGCACCCACCATGTGCCAAGCCCTGGGCATGCACAAACAGTCTCTGCTCTCCAGGAGCTAAAGGGGGTCCGGTGGGGAAGACAACGTGCAAACAATCGTGGACAAACAAGCAATCTACAGGAAAACTGGAGATAATCAAGAAAGAGAAGGCCCTAGCATAGAGGGGGATTGGGAAAGGCTTCTTGTAGAAGATGGGATTTGAGCTGGAACTTGAATGAGGCCAGGGAAGTCAGGAGGTGCAAATGAGGAGGGACAGAATACGTATTCCTATATATACATTACTGCTGGTTGTCCTTCATTCTGGAAGAGGAGCAGGACTTGAGGGAATTGATGCCATGACATGCAAGTGAATGGGATTTCAGTGAGGGAGGACTGTGCAAAGTCACCAGCCTCACTTTCTGCTCCAGCGCCCTCTGGGTCCAGTGGCCAGATACCCATCAGGACGACTCGAGATGGCCCACGAAACAGTGGGGGGCCTTGGCCTTCTCAAGGTCTTTGACAGCTCTCAGTTTGACTGAGGCAGCACCCATTCAGTGATCAGGCCTTTAAAAAATGAGGCAAAGAATGGCCTCTTGGAAAAAAAAAAAATACACGGGAGGTCATGGTCCTCTTCAAGGACAAAGGACACACAAGCAGCTCTGTGAATAAAGAAGGAGCTGGCCGCCAGGCACCAAGCTGCCAGTTGGGCAACATGGCTTGCTTCCCTTCCTTCTTGCCTTCTTTCTTTCTGGGCTTCCTTCCTTCCAAACTTCCTTCCTTTACTTATCTATTTGTTCTTCTCTCTCCACATAGGGTATCACACCGTTAACTGCCTCTGCTTTGCCCAAAGACAATGTAAATTTTGATCTCTGAACCTTTCTGGGTCTTTTGGTTTTTTTCTCTTAACAACCACCCTCAACCCCAAATCACTCTGCTTCCAGAGGAAGCCCTACTTGGTCACTATTGGGGCCCTGACTGGCTCCCAATGAATGTAAATGACAGTTGTTTCTCTTTGACCCAGAAACCCTGAGGGTCATCCCCTGCCACATCTATGGACTTTTACGTATGCACACAGAGGAGGATACAGAAAAACGCGTACAAGGCAAACCCAAGATAACTGTACAGAAGGAGGACAGTGGAACCATGGAAATCCAGCGTGGTGGTGGTGCTGGAGGAAGTGAAGTACGGGAAGAGGAGAGGTGAGGAGGGAGAGCTGGACATTCTTCAAATAATCTCATGCCCTTAGGGGACAACTCCAATGTCATGGGATCCCAAATCTTGAAATGCAAAGGACTGAGAAAAGATCTGATCAAAGCCTGATGTCACAGATATGAACAGAAAAGGAGAAGATGTCACTTGGCCAAGGTTACACTGAATCACAGATATGGGACTGAAAGTGCCCCACCCAGGAGGGCCATGGAATTCACGTGCCTTTCCCAGAGTCACCATTGACTTTCCCATGAAACACAACCTTTCGCGCCAACTACAGGTTTCATGTTAGGTCTTAGGCAACACCCCTGTCTGTCCCAACTCCTCTGAGTGTACAGGACTGCCTCCTTGAGCCCCAAATTATGCTGCTGGGAAAGCCAAGGTGGTCTGGCAGGCTCAGTGTGGGTGGAGGGGCCTGCCAGATTGGGAACAGATATGATGGTCCATCTGCGTTCTCTTCCTAATCATCTCTGTGTCTACATACAGATGGATGCAGATGCAGATGGAGATGGACATGCGTGTACATTACCTGGATCTCAGAATGGTGCAGCCCAAAGAGTACCAGGGATAAAAGGAGTTCTAGCAATGGTGGTCATCAGGGAGTATTTAGTAAAACAGAAACATTTTAACCTGAAACTGCAAGGGAGCAAGGCACATAGATGGAGAACTGGATTACACCTCAGGGACCTCCAAACTCCTCAGTTTAGAGGGTTTGGTGGGTTGAGAGCCAAAATGGAAGATTTCAACATGTCAGCCTTGAAGGCAGCCAAATTCTGGAAATCGTAGGAAGATTCTTCTAAGGGTGAGTGCATTCTGCAACTGAGAAAATACAGGTGTGCTTGGTGGACAGGCCATAGACTAGTAGTTGAAAAACAAAACGCTGTGGGCCCACAGTTTCTTGGGCTTCTTCCCCAAACACTTCTGTCACACCTCCAGTGGGGAGGGTACCATGTTAGGCCCTAAGGAGATGGGGAGTTGAGTTAAAGACTGACGAAATGGAAAAAACATTTATCATGCCCCAGGCTCTGCGGGAGATAAGATGGGGCTCCTCCTGCCTTCAAAGGGCTTGCTCCCAGTCTCACCAGAGTAGCCCCACCCAGAAACCTGGGACAGGTACCACATATCCTAGGCCAAATGCATCGAAGACCTATAAAATACAGAGCCATCTAAGGGCTGAGGGGCTGCATCATGGCCCCGCCTGGGGGCCACCACCAGGATCAGGAAAGGCGGTGACCCACGGCCATCTCCCTTAGGGGTTACAGAGGGAACTCAACTGCTTCCCAAAGACTCCACTGACAGCAGGATTCACCTCAGGGCTCTTTCTAAAGCTTCAGGATGTGGGTTTAGAGACCTTGGGGTGGGGGAGTGGGGGACTGAGAAAGGGAAAAGTGATGCTGGCTGCCTAGCCAAGGCCAGGCTGGCCCCAAGGCAGCTGAAACGGTCCTCAGAAATGGGAGCCACATTTTCCCCGGGGCCTTTTTCGGGGACCCAGCCTTGGTCCCAAGCCAGGCCTGATGGGTGGACAGCCAGGCCACCCCCTCCCCCCTCCCCGCTGCCTGCCCCTGCTCCCCCGAGCCCAGGCCCCATCACATGCCAGCTCCTTGCTTTATCTCACCGTCTCTTCCCTCCCACTGTCTCCGTGCAGGAAGGGCTCTGAGGTGGGCCAAAGTCCCGAAAGGATGATCGGGAATGGTGACCTCCCACGGCCATCCAAAGGAGAAGCAGTGGCCTGGGAACCACCTTTGACCTATGGTGGCCCAAACAGCTGAGCTCCTCTTTCTGCTCTGAGCATGCCCGGGACCACTGTGGGAGCTCAAGGGCCCCTCCAGCGCCCCCTACTGCTTCTCAGAAGTCTCTCAACCCTTCTCCAAAGCAAACCTAGGCATGAACGTTCCACGTCAACCCAGCTACTTCAACGCCCATCGACGCCGCTATTGGCTTTCAACGAACTGCTGACAACGCTGGTGATACTGGACACGTCACGCCCCCTTTTCACTCAGCTCGCTGACTCGCTGCCTTTTGTCCATTGATCCTTCCACCGTTGACTTCACGTGTGCAAAGGGCCCGAATGCAGCGCCGGCTCTTCCCGCTCCACTTGGATCGGGGGGTGAACAAAATACCTATGGATGGACAGACATCCGAGGTCACCTCGATGCGACTTCCTCGTTTTGTGGAGGAGGGAGAAGGAAAACGCTGGGGTGCCCGGGAGGTTAAGTGGCTTACCCAAGGCCACACAGGTGAGAGAGAAAGACCAGGGGAAGGGCCAGCGTCGAACTCGAGCCACGCTGGCGACTCCAAGCCAACGCTCGTTCCCCTGGGCCACGCTGCCTCCCGAGAGACAATGGCACGTTTCAGAGAGGTCTTTCCTGCGTTCTCTCTATGGCTCGTCGTCAGCGCCCGTGACGTGTCGGACTTGGACCACACAGTGTAAACTGACCTCTTCCCATAGCTAGACATTTCAGTTGCTGGCGGTTCCCAGGGCTTCTGTTGGCTCTATTTCACAATTCACACTTTCACCCACACACACACACGCCCGCACACACACACACACACACACACACACACTCACACTCACACTCACACTCACACTCACACTCACACACACATTTCTTTGTTTACCCATCTGGACTTGTGGTTGCATTCAGGTAGGGAAATCCAGGGTACACAACTCCTCCCTAAAAGGGATGCCTGAGGCACAGTTTCATGGACTTCCCAGGGGTCGCACAGCCAGTATGTGTGTTTCAGAAAGAACTGGAGACCAAGTAGGGGACCAGTCAGTCAACCCACAAGCATCTCCACAGAGGACTAGGTGTCAAATAGAGTGACAGCCTCTGGGGATTCAAGGACAAAAGTGAACCAGCCTCTGGCCTCAAGGCGCTTATGTTCTACAAGATAGACAATGTATCCCTCAGTCAGTCAACCAAAATTTATTCAGCACCCACCATGTGCCAAGCCCTGGGCATGCACAAACAGTCTCTGCTCTCCAGGAGCTAAAGGGGGTCCGGTGGGGAAGACAACGTGCAAACAATCGTGGACAAACAAGCAATCTACAGGAAAACTGGAGATAATCAAGAAAGAGAAGGCCCTAGCATAGAGGGGGATTGGGAAAGGCTTCTTGTAGAAGATGGGATTTGAGCTGGAACTTGAATGAGGCCAGGGAAGTCAGGAGGTGCAAATGAGGAGGGACAGAATATGTATTCCTATATATACATTACTGCTGGTTGTCCTTCATTCTGGAAGAGGAGCAGGACTTGAGGGAATTGATGCCATGACATGCAAGTGAATGGGATTTCAGTGAGGGAGGACTGTGCAAAGTCACCAGCCTCACTTTCTGCTCCAGCGCCCTCTGGGTCCAGTGGCCAGATACCCATCAGGACTACTCGAGATGGCCCACGAAACAGTGGGGGGCCTTGGCCTTCTCAAGGTCTTTGACAGCTCTCAGTTTGACTGAGGCAGCACCCATTCAGTGATCAGGCCTTTAAAAAATGAGGCAAAGAATGGCCTCTTGGAAAAAAAAAAAATACACGGGAGGTCATGGTCCTCTTCAAGGACAAAGGACACACAAGCAGCTCTGTGAATAAAGAAGGAGCTGGCCGCCAGGCACCAAGCTGCCAGTTGGGCAACATGGCTTGCTTCCCTTCCTTCTTGCCTTCTTTCTTTCTGGGCTTCCTTCCTTCCAAACTTCCTTCCTTTACTTATCTATTTGTTCTTCTCTCTCCACATAGGGTATCACACCGTTAACTGCCTCTGCTTTGCCCAAAGACAATGTAAATTTTGATCTCTGAACCTTTCTGGGTCTTTTGGTTTTTTTCTCTTAACAACCACCCTCAACCCCAAATCACTCTGCTTCCAGAGGAAGCCCTACTTGGTCACTATTGGGGCCCTGACTGGCTCCCAATGAATGTAAATGACAGTTGTTTCTCTTTGACCCAGAAACCCTGAGGGTCATCCCCTGCCACATCTATGGACTTTTACGTATGCACACAGAGGAGGATACAGAAAAACGCGTACAAGGCAAACCCAAGATAACTGTACAGAAGGAGGACAGTGGAACCATGGAAATCCAGCGTGGTGGTGGTGCTGGAGGAAGTGAAGTACGGGAAGAGGAGAGGTGAGGAGGGAGAGCTGGACATTCTTCAAATAATCTCATGCCCTTAGGGGACAACTCCAATGTCATGGGATCCCAAATCTTGAAATGCAAAGGACTGAGAAAAGATCTGATCAAAGCCTGATGTCACAGATATGAACAGAAAAGGAGAAGATGTCACTTGGCCAAGGTTACACTGAATCATAGATATGGGACTGAAAGTGCCCCACCCAGGAGGGCCATGGAATTCACGTGCCTTTCACAAAGTCACCATTGACTTTCCCAAAGTCACCATTGACTTTCCCATGAAACACAACCTTTCGCGCCAACTACAGGTTTCATGTTAGGTCTTAGGCAACACCCCTGTCTGTCCCAACTCCTCTGAGTGTACAGGACTGCCTCCTTGAGCCCCAAATTATGCTGCTGGGAAAGCCAAGGTGGTCTGGCAGGCTCAGTGTGGGTGGAGGGGCCTGCCAGATTGGGAACAGATATGATGGTCCATCTGCGTTCTCTTCCTAATCATCTCTGTGTCTACATACAGATGGATGCAGATGCAGATGGAGATGGACATGCGTGTACATTACCTGGATCTCAGAATGGTGCAGCCCAAAGAGTACCAGGGATAAAAGGAGTTCTAGCAATGGTGGTCATCAGGGAGTATTTAGTAAAACAGAAACATTTTAACCTGAAACTGCAAGGGAGCAAGGCACATAGATGGAGAACTGGATTACACCTCAGGGACCTCCAAACTCCTCAGTTTAGAGGGTTTGGTGGGTTGAGAGCCAAAATGGAAGATTTCAACATGTCAGCCTTGAAGGCAGCCAAATTCTGGAAATCGTAGGAAGATTCTTCTAAGGGTGAGTGCATTCTGCAACTGAGAAAATACAGGTGTGCTTGGTGGACAGGCCATAGACTAGTAGTTGAAAAACAAAACGCTGTGGGCCCACAGTTTCTTGGGCTTCTTCCCCAAACACTTCTGTCACACCTCCAGTGGGGAGGGTACCATGTTAGGCCCTAAGGAGATGGGGAGTTGAGTTAAAGACTGACGAAATGGAAAAAACATTTATCATGCCCCAGGCTCTGCGGGAGATAAGATGGGGCTCCTCCTGCCTTCAAAGGGCTTGCTCCCAGTCTCACCAGAGTAGCCCCACCCAGAAACCTGGGACAGGTACCACATATCCTAGGCCAAATGCATCGAAGACCTATAAAATACAGAGCCATCTAAGGGCTGAGGGGCTGCATCATGGCCCCGCCTGGGGGCCACCACCAGGATCAGGAAAGGCGGTGACCCACGGCCATCTCCCTTAGGGGTTACAGAGGGAACTCAACTGCTTCCCAAAGACTCCACTGACAGCAGGATTCACCTCAGGGCTCTTTCTAAAGCTTCAGGATGTGGGTTTAGAGACCTTGGGGTGGGGGAGTGGGGGACTGAGAAAGGGAAAAGTGATGCTGGCTGCCTAGCCAAGGCCAGGCTGGCCCCAAGGCAGCTGAAACGGTCCTCAGAAATGGGAGCCACATTTTCCCCGGGGCCTTTTTCGGGGACCCAGCCTTGGTCCCAAGCCAGGCCTGATGGGTGGACGGCCAGGCCCCCCCCCCTCCCCCCTCCCCGCTGCCTGCCCCTGCTCCCCCGAGCCCAGGCCCCATCACATGCCAGCTCCTTGCTTTATCTCACCGTCTCTTCCCTCCCACTGTCTCCGTGCAGGAAGGGCTCTGAGGTGGGCCAAAGTCCCGAAAGGATGATCGGGAATGGTGACCTCCCACGGCCATCCAAAGGAGAAGCAGTGGCCTGGGAACCACCTTTGACCTATGGTGGCCCAAACAGCTGAGCTCCTCTTTCTGCTCTGAGCATGCCCGGGACCACTGTGGGAGCTCAAGGGCCCCTCCAGCGCCCCCTACTGCTTCTCAGAAGTCTCTCAACCCTTCTCCAAAGCAAACCTAGGCATGAACGTTCCACGTCAACCCAGCTACTTCAACGCCCATCGACGCCGCTATTGGCTTTCAACGAACTGCTGACAACGCTGGTGATACTGGACACGTCACGCCCCCTTTTCACTCAGCTCGCTGACTCGCTGCCTTTTGTCCATTGATCCTTCCACCGTTGACTTCACGTGTGCAAAGGGCCCGAATGCAGCGCCGGCTCTTCCCGCTCCACTTGGATCGGGGGGTGAACAAAATACCTATGGATGGACAGACATCCGAGGTCACCTCGATGCGACTTCCTCGTTTTGTGGAGGAGGGAGAAGGAAAACGCTGGGGTGCCCGGGAGGTTAAGTGGCTTACCCAAGGCCACACAGGTGAGAGAGAAAGACCAGGGGAAGGGCCAGCGTCGAACTCGAGCCACGCTGGCGACTCCAAGCCAACGCTCGTTCCCCTGGGCCACGCTGCCTCCCGAGAGACAATGGCACGTTTCAGAGAGGTCTTTCCTGCGTTCTCTCTATGGCTCGTCGTCAGCGCCCGTGACGTGTCGGACTTGGACCACACAGTGTAAACTGACCTCTTCCCATAGCTAGACATTTCAGTTGCTGGCGGTTCCCAGGGCTTCTGTTGGCTCTATTTCACAATTCACACTTTCACCCACACACACACACGCCCGCACACACACACACACACACACACACACACACTCACACTCACACTCACACTCACACTCACACACACATTTCTTTGTTTACCCATCTGGACTTGTGGTTGCATTCAGGTAGGGAAATCCAGGGTACACAACTCCTCCCTAAAAGGGATGCCTGAGGCACAGTTTCATGGACTTCCCAGGGGTCGCACAGCCAGTATGTGTGTTTCAGAAAGAACTGGAGACCAAGTAGGGGACCAGTCAGTCAACCCACAAGCATCTCCACAGAGGACTAGGTGTCAAATAGAGTGACAGCCTCTGGGGATTCAAGGACAAAAGTGAACCAGCCTCTGGCCTCAAGGCGCTTATGTTCTACAAGATAGACAATGTATCCCTCAGTCAGTCAACCAAAATTTATTCAGCACCCACCATGTGCCAAGCCCTGGGCATGCACAAACAGTCTCTGCTCTCCAGGAGCTAAAGGGGGTCCGGTGGGGAAGACAACGTGCAAACAATCGTGGACAAACAAGCAATCTACAGGAAAACTGGAGATAATCAAGAAAGAGAAGGCCCTAGCATAGAGGGGGATTGGGAAAGGCTTCTTGTAGAAGATGGGATTTGAGCTGGAACTTGAATGAGGCCAGGGAAGTCAGGAGGTGCAAATGAGGAGGGACAGAATACGTATTCCTATATATACATTACTGCTGGTTGTCCTTCATTCTGGAAGAGGAGCAGGACTTGAGGGAATTGATGCCATGACATGCAAGTGAATGGGATTTCAGTGAGGGAGGACTGTGCAAAGTCACCAGCCTCACTTTCTGCTCCAGCGCCCTCTGGGTCCAGTGGCCAGATACCCATCAGGACTACTCGAGATGGCCCACGAAACAGTGGGGGGCCTTGGCCTTCTCAAGGTCTTTGACAGCTCTCAGTTTGACTGAGGCAGCACCCATTCAGTGATCAGGCCTTTAAAAAATGAGGCAAAGAATGGCCTCTTGGAAAAAAAAAAAATACACGGGAGGTCATGGTCCTCTTCAAGGACAAAGGACACACAAGCAGCTCTGTGAATAAAGAAGGAGCTGGCCGCCAGGCACCAAGCTGCCAGTTGGGCAACATGGCTTGCTTCCCTTCCTTCTTGCCTTCTTTCTTTCTGGGCTTCCTTCCTTCCAAACTTCCTTCCTTTACTTATCTATTTGTTCTTCTCTCTCCACATAGGGTATCACACCGTTAACTGCCTCTGCTTTGCCCAAAGACAATGTAAATTTTGATCTCTGAACCTTTCTGGGTCTTTTGGTTTTTTTCTCTTAACAACCACCCTCAACCCCAAATCACTCTGCTTCCAGAGGAAGCCCTACTTGGTCACTATTGGGGCCCTGACTGGCTCCCAATGAATGTAAATGACAGTTGTTTCTCTTTGACCCAGAAACCCTGAGGGTCATCCCCTGCCACATCTATGGACTTTTACGTATGCACACAGAGGAGGATACAGAAAAACGCGTACAAGGCAAACCCAAGATAACTGTACAGAAGGAGGACAGTGGAACCATGGAAATCCAGCGTGGTGGTGGTGCTGGAGGAAGTGAAGTACGGGAAGAGGAGAGGTGAGGAGGGAGAGCTGGACATTCTTCAAATAATCTCATGCCCTTAGGGGACAACTCCAATGTCATGGGATCCCAAATCTTGAAATGCAAAGGACTGAGAAAAGATCTGATCAAAGCCTGATGTCACAGATATGAACAGAAAAGGAGAAGATGTCACTTGGCCAAGGTTACACTGAATCATAGATATGGGACTGAAAGTGCCCCACCCAGGAGGGCCATGGAATTCACGTGCCTTTCACAAAGTCACCATTGACTTTCCCAAAGTCACCATTGACTTTCCCATGAAACACAACCTTTCGCGCCAACTACAGGTTTCATGTTAGGTCTTAGGCAACACCCCTGTCTGTCCCAACTCCTCTGAGTGTACAGGACTGCCTCCTTGAGCCCCAAATTATGCTGCTGGGAAAGCCAAGGTGGTCTGGCAGGCTCAGTGTGGGTGGAGGGGCCTGCCAGATTGGGAACAGATATGATGGTCCATCTGCGTTCTCTTCCTAATCATCTCTGTGTCTACATACAGATGGATGCAGATGCAGATGGAGATGGACATGCGTGTACATTACCTGGATCTCAGAATGGTGCAGCCCAAAGAGTACCAGGGATAAAAGGAGTTCTAGCAATGGTGGTCATCAGGGAGTATTTAGTAAAACAGAAACATTTTAACCTGAAACTGCAAGGGAGCAAGGCACATAGATGGAGAACTGGATTACACCTCAGGGACCTCCAAACTCCTCAGTTTAGAGGGTTTGGTGGGTTGAGAGCCAAAATGGAAGATTTCAACATGTCAGCCTTGAAGGCAGCCAAATTCTGGAAATCGTAGGAAGATTCTTCTAAGGGTGAGTGCATTCTGCAACTGAGAAAATACAGGTGTGCTTGGTGGACAGGCCATAGACTAGTAGTTGAAAAACAAAACGCTGTGGGCCCACAGTTTCTTGGGCTTCTTCCCCAAACACTTCTGTCACACCTCCAGTGGGGAGGGTACCATGTTAGGCCCTAAGGAGATGGGGAGTTGAGTTAAAGACTGACGAAATGGAAAAAACATTTATCATGCCCCAGGCTCTGCGGGAGATAAGATGGGGCTCCTCCTGCCTTCAAAGGGCTTGCTCCCAGTCTCACCAGAGTAGCCCCACCCAGAAACCTGGGACAGGTACCACATATCCTAGGCCAAATGCATCGAAGACCTATAAAATACAGAGCCATCTAAGGGCTGAGGGGCTGCATCATGGCCCCGCCTGGGGGCCACCACCAGGATCAGGAAAGGCGGTGACCCACGGCCATCTCCCTTAGGGGTTACAGAGGGAACTCAACTGCTTCCCAAAGACTCCACTGACAGCAGGATTCACCTCAGGGCTCTTTCTAAAGCTTCAGGATGTGGGTTTAGAGACCTTGGGGTGGGGGAGTGGGGGAGTGGGGGACTGAGAAAGGGAAAAGTGATGCTGGCTGCCTAGCCAAGGCCAGGCTGGCCCCAAGGCAGCTGAAACGGTCCTCAGAAATGGGAGCCACATTTTCCCCGGGGCCTTTTTCGGGGACCCAGCCTTGGTCCCAAGCCAGGCCTGATGGGTAGACGGCCAGGCCCCCCCCCCTCCCCCCCTCCCCGCTGCCTGCCCCTGCTCCCCCGAGCCCAGGCCCCATCACATGCCAGCTCCTTGCTTTATCTCACCGTCTCTTCCCTCCCACTGTCTCCGTGCAGGAAGGGCTCTGAGGTGGGCCAAAGTCCCGAAAGGATGATCGGGAATGGTGACCTCCCACGGCCATCCAAAGGAGAAGCAGTGGCCTGGGAACCACCTTTGACCTATGGTGGCCCAAACAGCTGAGCTCCTCTTTCTGCTCTGAGCATGCCCGGGACCACTGGGGGAGCTCAAGGGCCCCTCCAGCGCCCCCTACTGCTTCTCAGAAGTCTCTCAACCCTTCTCCAAAGCAAACCTAGGCATGAACGTTCCACGTCAACCCAGCTACTTCAACGCCCATCGACGCCGCTATTGGCTTTCAACGAACTGCTGACAACGCTGGTGATACTGGACACGTCACGCCCCCTTTTCACTCAGCTCGCTGACTCGCTGCCTTTTGTCCATTGATCCTTCCACCGTTGACTTCACGTGTGCAAAGGGCCCGAATGCAGCGCCGGCTCTTCCCGCTCCACTTGGATCGGGGGGTGAACAAAATACCTATGGATGGACAGACATCCGAGGTCACCTCGATGCGACTTCCTCGTTTTGTGGAGGAGGGAGAAGGAAAACGCTGGGGTGCCCGGGAGGTTAAGTGGCTTACCCAAGGCCACACAGGTGAGAGAGAAAGACCAGGGGAAGGGCCAGCGTCGAACTCGAGCCACGCTGGCGACTCCAAGCCAACGCTCGTTCCCCTGGGCCACGCTGCCTCCCGAGAGACAATGGCACGTTTCAGAGAGGTCTTTCCTGCGTTCTCTCTATGGCTCGTCGTCAGCGCCCGTGACGTGTCGGACTTGGACCACACAGTGTAAACTGACCTCTTCCCATAGCTAGACATTTCAGTTGCTGGCGGTTCCCAGGGCTTCTGTTGGCTCTATTTCACAATTCACACTTTCACCCACACACACACACGCCCGCACACACACACACACACACACACACACACACTCACACACACTCACACTCACACTCACACTCACACACACATTTCTTTGTTTACCCATCTGCACTTGTGGTTGCATTCAGGTAGGGAAATCCAGGGTACACAACTCCTCCCTAAAAGGGATGCCTGAGGCACAGTTTCATGGACTTCCCAGGGGTCGCACAGCCAGTATGTGTGTTTCAGAAAGAACTGGAGACCAAGTAGGGGACCAGTCAGTCAACCCACAAGCATCTCCACTGAGGACTAGGTGTCAAATAGAGTGACAGCCTCTGGGGATTCAAGGACAAAAGTGAACCAGCCTCTGGCCTCAAGGCGCTTATGTTCTACAAGATAGACAATGTATCCCTCAGTCAGTCAACCAAAATTTATTCAGCACCCACCATGTGCCAAGCCCTGGGCATGCACAAACAGTCTCTGCTCTCCAGGAGCTAAAGGGGGTCCGGTGGGGAAGACAACGTGCAAACAATCGTGGACAAACAAGCAATCTACAGGAAAACTGGAGATAATCAAGAAAGAGAAGGCCCTAGCATAGAGGGGGATTGGGAAAGGCTTCTTGTAGAAGATGGGATTTGAGCTGGAACTTGAATGAGGCCAGGGAAGTCAGGAGGTGCAAATGAGGAGGGACAGAATATGTATTCCTATATATACATTACTGCTGGTGGTCCTTCATTCTGGAAGAGGAGCAGGACTTGAGGGAATTGATGCCATGACATGCAAGTGAATGGGATTTCAGTGAGGGAGGACTGTGCAAAGTCACCAGCCTCACTTTCTTCTCCAGCGCCCTCTGGGTCCAGTGGCCAGATACCCATCAGGACGACTCGAGATGGCCCACGAAACAGTGGGGGGCCTTGGCCTTCTCAAGGTCTTTGACAGCTCTCAGTTTGACTGAGGCAGCACCCATTCAGTGATTAGGCCTTTAAAAAATGAGGCAAAGAATGGCCTCTTTGAAAAACGAAAATATGTCGGAGGTCATGGTCCTCTTCAAGTGTTCAGTCGTGTCCGTTGTGCCTGAGTTTTCATGACCCCATTTCGGGTTTTCTTGGCAAAGGTACTGTAGTGCTTTGTTATTTCCTTCTCTAGCTCATTTTACAGATGGGGAAACAAAGGCAATTAGGGTTAAGTGATTTGCCCCCAATCACACAGCTGGTTATTGTCTGAGGTCAAATTTGAACTCACATCTTCTTGACTCCATGGCAGACACTCTATCTACTGCAGCACCACCTAGCTGCCCCTGCTGAAGTGAGGTTTGTTTCTAAAGAAACGTATGACTAAAAATAAAGGCAAGCCATCACAAAGCAATCTCAAGCGATAATTGACTAATAGATTGTGCTCCACTCATATCCAGATAATGAAAGAGAATGCAAGGAAGCCTTCAGGTACACTGAGTGGATGAATTCTTTGTGGCAAGATGATGGGAAGACATGGATGAGAGTCGCCCATGTTCAGTGGGAATGGATGGGTTGCTATTTGCATTATTGGAAGGAAGAACCACATTGCTATCAAATGTCAATTGGAGTATTGATAAGCACAGTAGTACCCCGAGCCCATCCACCAAGAGAACAAAGGGAAACAAAGCAATAGTCAAAATAACAACTAGGATATATATGATAGAAATTTTTCAAAGTACAGCCACGTGCATTTTCTCATGTGAGTTTCCTGACCCTGAAAGGATGTTACTACAAGTTCAGTTATTATTATTCTCATATGAGGATCAAGTGAAGGGTAGGGAAGGATGTCATTCCTGGAGAAGAGAAGAGTCAGGGAAAACATATGAGTTATTTCAAGTATTTAAGGGCAGTTACATGGTGGAAATACCAAACTTATTTTACTTGACCCTAGAAGGCAGAATCAGGAAGTGGAAATTACAAAGAGGAAGATTTCGCCTTGATGTTATCACAATGAGAGTTGTCCCAAAGGAGAAGGGACTGCTGTGAGTGGTGGTGAGTTTCCTACTCCCTGACTACAACTGGAGGTCTTCAAGCAGAAACTGGATGAACACTTGTCAGGAGTATAGTAGGGAAGAGTCTTGTTCATACATAGATTGAACAAGATGGCCTCTCCAAAGCTCTTTCTAACTTTGAGATTCTGGGATTCCATGAGAGAAGCTGGTGGCCCTGTAAGGCCTCTTGGCAGTAGTGGTTGTATTCCTGCTTCCATAGATTAAAAGATCTGCCTCCCCAGGTATCCCAACATGGCAGTGCCTCCCACAGAGGTTAACTAGCTTAGGCTAGAACCAGGGGGAAATTAGAGACATTGAAGGGAGAGTGGCTAAGGAGTATAAGACATTCTGTGGCTTGAATTAGTCAGGCATAAAAAATAAAGAGATTAGACCTTGTGTCACTTTCCTGGGTGGGGCCAGCTTGCTTCTAAGAGTGCTTTTGACCTCCATCCCTTCCTAGGGATGCTGAAACTCAAAAGTATGGATCACTGAAACAATGGATGGGGTCTTCTCCTGAGAGGAATAATGACATTGCTAATTTGAATGGTTGGGGTTTAGATTCCATTCCCTGGAAAGAACATAAAACCTAGAAAATGCCTAATGGCCTTCTCAGAGATGTCACCACACTCACCAGCCTCAGGGTCATCAGATTTAACTTTTAGCAAATTCAGAGCTATCAACCATCATATTTTAAAATGCTCCAAATTACAAATAATTGGATAATTCACATGAAAACAACCCTGAGGTTCTACCTTGTACCCATCAGATTGACAAAAATGACAAAAGAGGAAAATTACAAATATTGGGAAGGCTTTAGGAAAACAGGTACAATAGTGTATTTGTGGTAGAGTTATAAAATGGAAAGCAATTCTGGAAAGCAATTTAGAACTATGCCCAGAAGTTTACTCAACAAATTCAGACTTTTCACTGGCTGTGCAGGGACATGGTAGAGTGAATAGGACACTGCAAATCTCACTTCATATTTCCTAGCTGTCTGACCCTGGGCAATCAGTTTAATTCTCTGGACCTCAGCTTCCTCACAATAAAATGATGTGAAAGGTTCCACTTGTACAAAAATATTTATAGCAGCTCTTTTTGTGGTGGCCAAGACGTGGAAATCGAGGGAAGGCCCATCAACTGGGGAAAGGCTGAACAATTTGTGGTATATAAATGAATTGGAATACTACTGTGCTATAAGAAATGATGAACAGGAGGGTTTCAGAGAGGCCTGGAAGGACTTATATGAACTGATGCTGAGTGAAATGAACAGAACCGTGAAAACATTGTACACAGTATCAGCCACAGTGTGTGAGGACTGTTTCTGGTAGACCTAGCCCTTCACAGCAATGCAAGGACCTAAAACATTCCCTAAGGACTCTTGAGGCAAAACACCATCCACATCTAGAGGAAAAGCTATGGAATCAGAATGTAAAATGAAGCAGACTATTTTCTCTTGTATTATGTTTTGTTTTATTTTGTTTTTTCTCATGATTTCTCCCATTCATTTTGATTCTTCTATGTAACATGACTAATGTGAAAATGTGTTTAATAAGAATGTATGTGCAGAACCCATATAAGACTGCATGCCATCTCAGGGAGGGAGCAGGGGGCAAGGAGTAAAAAATCTAAGTCTTGTGGAAGTGATTGTAGAAAACTGAAAACAAATAAATTAATTTAAAAAGAAACAATAAAATGAGATGATCAGACTAATCTCTAAAGTTCTTTCTAGCTTTTCCTGGATAGGGAGCCAAGAACATTGAGTAAAGGCAGGAACTTACCTGAGTACTCCCCCAAACACCTCCAAATACCTTTAAATAATAACTCTAAGCAAATTCTAGAGAGGCAGAACCCACAAAAAGACAGAGTGAAATAATTTTCTAGCCCAAGATAATTTAGAAGGTCAGCAGGAAAGGTCTGTTGCACAACGGTAAGAGAAGAACACAGTCTAGAACAGGCCTTGCCAGCACAGACAGACTAGCAAACGAGAAACTTGGTGGTGACTGAATCAGTGACAGTAGTGGTGATTTTCAGACCTCTCAGCTCACAGAATGTAAGGGGATCAGACAATGGGTAAAAAGGAGATTTACAGGAGTCTCTTTGCTGGTACCAGGGGCAGGACTCTGTTGCATTTCCTATACCTCGATCTGGGTCTTAGTCCCAGTGTGAGGAAAAGCACTAGTACAGCAGAATTTGTGGGTGCAGGGGAGCAGTGACCCTGATCACAGTTCCAGGACTGAAAAGTGCTTGTGGTCACTCACATACCAGTGCATAGTACAGGAGAGTAGTAAACACAGTTCTCCTTAGATCATACCACCTTGGAAGAGCCAAAAACTTACATATTCAAAATAATTACCTCTGAAAATAACTGCACAAAAAACCTTAAACTTGGGACAGTGTCCTCTCTATTGGGAAGCAGAGTTCTACTTTAACATAGAGTTAAAAGTCAAGAAATAGTCTGGAAAAATGATCAAACAATAGGAAAAAAAAGTCTGACCATAGAAAGCAACTATGGTGATGAGGAAGATTAAAACACACACTCAGAAGAAGAAAACAAAGTCAAAATTCATGCATCCAAAACCTCAGAGAAAAATATGAACCAATCTCAGGCCATGAAAGAAATCAAAAAGGACTTTAGAAATCAAGTAAGAGAGGTAGAGGGAAAATTGGGAAGAGAATGAGAGTGATGCAAGAAAATTATGAAATGAGTCAATAGCTAGGTAAAGGAGGTACCAAAATACTGAAGAAATTAACACCTTAAAGACAGAATAGGTCAAAATGGGCAAGTGATACAAAACCTAACTGGAGAAAATAACTTTTTAAAAGAAGGTAGAAAAGCTAACTGAAGAAAATAATTCATTAAAAATTCTAATTGGGCAAGTAGAAAGTAATGACTCTATGAGATATCAAGAATCAGTAAAACAAAATCTAAAGAATGAAAAAAATAGAAGAAAATGTAAAATATTCCATTGGAAAAACAACTGCCCTGAAAAATCAATCCAGGAGAAAGAATCTAAGAACTATTGATCTTCTAGAAAGCCTAGATAAAAAAAGAGCCTAGACAGTATCTCCCAAGAAATTATCAAGTAAAACTGCCCTGAAGTCCTACATCCAGGGGGCAAAACAGTCATCTAAAGAATCCACCAATCACCTCCTGAAAAAGATGCCAAATATAAAACGCCAAGGAATATTATTGCCAAATTCCAGAATTATCAAGTCAAGGAGAAAATACGCAAGAAGCTAGAAAGAAAAAAATTCAAGTATTGAAGAACTACATCCAGGATCATACATGACTTTGAAGGTTCTACATCAAAAGATCAGAGGGATTGGAATATGGTATACCATATTCCATATGGCAAATTCCATATGGTATACCATATACCAAGCAAAGAAGCTTGGAGTATAACCAAGAATCAATGACCCAGCAAAACTGAGCATAATCTTTCAGGCAAGGAGATGGACAATCAATGAAATAAGGGATTTCTAAACTTTCCTGATGAAAAGGCCAGAGTTTAGTAGAAAATTTGATCTTCAAATATAAGACTCAAGAGAAGCATAAAAACATAAACGGAGGAAAAAAGAAAAAAAGCTTGTAGTTCAATATGGGCAAATTGTTTACATCCCTATATGGGAGGATCATACTTGTTAATCTTGAGAATTGTATATTTATTACAACATTAAAAAGGGATATCCATAGATAGAGGGTGTGGGTATAAACTAAGTGATGTGATGATAAAAAATCTAATTAAGTGTTGCAAAGGGAGAAGATAAAAGGAGGAGGCAGAAAAGGGTAAATTACATCACATGAAGAAGCACAAAAATATATTATAGTAGAGGGAAAGAAGGGGGGAGATGAGCATTGCTTGAGATTTATTCTCATCTGATTTAGTTAAAGGAGGAAAAAACATTCTTAAATAAGTATAAAAATCTAACTTGCCCTACAGGCAGTAGGAAAGGAAAGGGAAAAGAAAAGAGAGGGGGTGATAGAAGGGAGGGAGAATTGAGGGAGACAGTGGTCAAAAGTAAAACTTTTGAGGAGGGGAAGGGAGAAGGGAGAAATAAAAGCATAAATGGGGGGGGTGAAATAGGATGGAGAGAAAGACACAGATAGTAATCATAACTGTGAACGTGAATGGGATGAACTCTCCCATAAAATGGAGTCAGATAGCAGAATGGATTAAAATTATCCTACAATATGTTGCTTACAAGAAACACATTTGAAACAGGAGGATACACACAGGGTAAAGGTAAAAGGCTGTAGCAGAATATATTATGCTTCAATTGATGTAAAAAAAGCAGAGGTAGCAATCCTAATTTCACACAAAGCAAAAGCAAAGCAAAAATAGGTCTAATCAAAAGAAATACAGAAGACACCATAGACAATGAAGCAATATCATTACTAAAGCAATTACTATCACCAAGTGGTATAGCATCCAAATTCTTAGAGGAGAAGTTAAGGGAGTTGCAGTAAGAAATAGACAGCAAAACGATACCAGCGGGGGACCTCAACCTCCTCCTCTCTAAACTTCATAAATCTAACCTGAAAATCAACAAGAAAGAAATTAAGGAGGTGAATAGAATTCTGGAAAAGGCAGATATGATAGACCTCTGGAAAAAACTGAATGAGGACAGAAAG
The DNA here is from genome assembly GCF_028372415.1 of Notamacropus eugenii. Taxonomy (NCBI): domain Eukaryota; kingdom Metazoa; phylum Chordata; class Mammalia; order Diprotodontia; family Macropodidae; genus Notamacropus; species Notamacropus eugenii. The sequence continues at coordinate 44,565,425 of NC_092879.1, read as the reverse complement.
GAATATTAACTTTTTCTCAGCGGTACATGGCACATATACAAAATTTGACCATGTACTAAGGCATAAAAACCTCACAATCCACTGCAGAAAAGTAGAAATAATCAATGCATCCTTTTAAGATAATAATGCAATAAAAATTATATTTAATAAATGGTCATGGAAAGATAGACCAAAAATTAATTGGAAATTAAACAATCTAATCCTAAAGAATGAGTGGGTCAAACAACAAATCATAGAAACAATCAATAACTTCATTCAAGAGAATGACAATACAATGACAATACCAAAATTTATGAAATGCAGCAAAAGCAGTTCTTAGGGGAAGTTTTATGTTTCTGAATGCTTACATGAATAAAATAGAGAAAAAGGAGATCAATGAATTGGGTATTCAAATGAAAAAAACTAGAAAAAGAACAGATTGAAAATCCCCAATTAAATACCAAATTAGAAAGACTAAAAACCAATGGAGATATTAATAAAATTGGAATTAAGAAAACTGTTGAACTAATAAATAAAACTAAGAGCTGGTTTTATGAAAAAAACAATAAAATTGATAAAACTTTGGTCAATCTGATTTTAAAAATGAAAGAAGAAAACCAAATCACTAGTAACAAAATGAAAATTCACCTCCAATGAGGATGAAATTAACACAATAATTAGAAATTATTTTGCCCAACTGTACGCCCATAAATTTGACAGACAGTGAAATGAATGAATATTTATAAAAATATAAATTGCCCAGATTAACAGAAGAGGAAGTAAAATACTTAAATAACTTGACCTCAGAAAAAGAAATTGAACAAGGCCTCAATGAACTCCTTAGGAAAAAAATCTCCAGGGTCAGATGAATTTACAAGCGAATTATATCAAACATTCAAAGAACAGTTAATTCCTATACTATATAGACTATTTGGGAAAATTGGCAAAGTAGTGCTACCAAATTCTTTTTATGACATAAATATGGTGCTAATACCTAAATGGAAGGACTAAAACAGAGAAAGAAAATTATAGACCAATTTCTCTAATGAACATGGATGCAAAAGTTTTAAATAAGATATTAGCAAAAAGATCACAGCAACTTATCACAAGAATAATACACTTTGATCAGGTAGGATTTAAACCAGGAATGCAGGGTTGGTTTAATATTAGGAAAACGATCAGTATAATTGATCATATCAACCACAGAATTAACAGAAACCACATTATTATCTCAACAGATGCAGAAAAAGCTTTTGACAAATTACTACATCGATTCCTATTGAAAACACTGGAGAGCATAGGAATACACCACTGTTTTTCAATATGGTAATAGAAATGTTAGCTTTAGCAACAAGAGAAGAAAAAGAAAGTGAAGCAATTTGAATAGGCAAAGAAGTTACCACTCTTTCCAGATGATATGATGATATACTTAGACAATCCTAGAGAATCAAGTAAAAAAACTCCTTGAAATAATACACAACTTTAGCAAAGTTGCAGGATACAAAATAAACCCACATAAATCATTTGCATTTCTATATATTACTAATAAAGCCCAAGAGCAAGAGTTACAAAGAGAAATCCCATTCAAAATTAATGTAGACACCATGAAATATTTGGGAATCTACCTGCCAAAACAAACTCAGGGACTATATGAACACAATTACAAAACACTTTTCACACACATAAAATAAGATCTAAATAATTGGAAAAACATCACTTGCTCGTGGGTAGGCAGAGCTAATATAACAAAAATGACAATTCTACCTGAAGTAATTTACTTATTCAGTCCCATACCAATCAAACTACTAAAAAATTATTTTCTAGAGCTAGAAAAAATAATGTCAAAATTAATCTGGAAGAACAAAAGGTCCAGAATATGAAGGGAACTAATGAAAAGAAACACTAGGGAAGGTGGCCTAGCCATACCAGATCATAAATTTTATTATAAAGTGGCAATCACCAAAACCACTTGATAGTGGCTGAGAAATAGAGGGGTAAATCAGTGGAATAGGTTGAATTCACATGACACAGTAGTCAATGACTATAGCAGTCTACTATTTGACAAACAGGGACCCCAAGTTCTGGAATAAGAAGTCACTGTTTTACAAAAACTGCTGGGAAAATTGGAAAATTGTGTGGCAGAAACTGAGTATAGACCAAGACCTGACACCATATACCAGAATAAAGTCCAAATGGGTACACAGTCTAGGTATACAGGCTGATGGCATAAACAAATTAGGGGAACAAGGACTAGTTTTTTATCAGATTTATGGAGAATGGAGGAATTTATGACCAAACAAGAGATAGAGGACATTATGAAGTGCAAAATGGATAATTTTGATTCCATTAAATTGAAAAGTTTTGCACAAACAAAGCCAATGCAACCAAAATTAGGAGGGAAGCAGAAAACTGGGAAATAATTTTTACAACTAGAGTCTATGATGAAGGTCTCATTTCTAAAATATATAGAGTCAAATTTACAAGAATATGTCATTCCTCAATTGATAAATGGTTAAAGAATATGATCAGGCAGTTTTCAGAGGAAGGAATTAAAGCTATCTATTATAGTCAAATGAAAAAATGCTCTAAATCACTATTGATTAGAGAGATGCAAATCAAAACAACTCTGAGGTACCACATCACATCTATCAGATTGGCTAACATGACAAAGCATAAAGATGATAAATATTGGAGAAGATGTGGGAGAGCTGATATACTAATCATTGTTGGTGGAGCTGTGAGCTGATCTAACCATTCTGGAGAGCAATTTGGAACTATGGCCAAAGGGCTACAAAATATGCATACCCTTTGACCCAGGAATATTGCTTCTAGGGCTGTATCCCAAAGAGATCATAAAAAATGGGAAAGGGTCCCACATGTACAAAAATATTTATAGCAACTCTTTTTGTGGTAGTCAAGAAGCAGAAATTGAGGGAATGCCCATCAACTAGGGAATCGATGAACTAGTCGTGGTATGTAAATGCAATGGCATACTATCATGCTATAAGAAATCACAGTCAGACTTCAGAAAAACCTGGAAAGACTTAAATGAGCTGATGCTGAGTGAAATGAGCAGAATCAATAGAACATTACACACAGTAACAGCCACAGTATGCAAGGACTGTTTCTGATAGACTTAACCCTTCACAGAAATGCAAGGACCTACATTCCCAAAGGAGTCTTGAGTCAAAATGCCATCCACATCCAGATAAAGAACTATGGAATTGGAATGCAGAATGAAGTAGACTATTTTCTCTTGTGTTATGTTTTGGTTTGCTTTTTCTCATGATTTCTCCCACTCATTTTAACTCTTCTATGCAACATAACTAATGCAAAAATTTGTTTAATAAGAATGTAAGTGTAGAACCCATATAAGATTGCATGCCATCTTGGGGAAGGAGGGGGGAAAGATGGGGAGAAAATTTAAAACCTATGGAAGTGATTGTTGAAAATTAAAAACAAATAAAGAAATAAATTTGGTAGGGAGATGGAAAAAACAGAATAGACCAAATGGCTAAAAAAAGGCACTAAAATCCAATGAAGAGAAGAATGCCTTAAAAAACAGAATTGACCAAACAGAAAAAGAGGCACAAAAATTCACTGAAGAAAAAAACTCCTTAAAAAGTAGAATTGATCCAAATGGAAAAGGAGGTACAAAAGCTCACTGAAGAAAATAATTCCTTAAAAGTTAGAATTGGGTCAGTGGAAGCTAATGACTTTATGAGCCATCAAGAAACAATCAAACAAAGTCAAAAGAATGAAAAAAATGGAAGAAAATGTGAAATATCTCACTGGAAAAACAAATGACCAGGAAAATAGATTCAGGAGAGATAATTTAAGCATTATTGGACTACCTGAAAGTTATGATCAAAAAAGAACCTAGACATCATCTTTCAATAAATTATCAAAGAAAAGTTCCCTGATATTTTAGAACTAGAACATAAAACAGAAATTGAAAGAATCCATCAATCACCTCCTGAGAGGGACCCAGAAATGAAAATTCCCAGGAATATTATAACCAAATTTCAGAGCTCTCAGATGAAGGAGAAAATACTGCAAGCATCAAAAAAGAAACGATTCCAACACCATGGAGGCACAGTTAGAATAACACAAGATCCAGCAACTTCTACATTAAAGGATAAGAGACTTTCAAATATGATATTCCAGATGGCAAAAGAGATCACCTACCCAGCAAAACTGAGTATAATCCTTCAGAGGAAAAAATACACATTCAATGAAATAGAGGACTTTCAACCATTCCTGATGAAAAGACCAGAGATGAATAGAAAGTTTTACTTCCAAATATAAGACTCAAGAGAAGCATAAAAAGGTAAACAGGAAAGAGAAATCATAAGTGATTCAATAAGGTTAAATTGTTTATATTCCTCCATGGGAAAACTATGTTTTCAACTCCTGAAATCCTATAGAAGGAGTACACATAGACAGAAAGTAGAAGTGTAAGTTGAATGAAGTGGTATGATTATCTAAAACAACAAAATTAATGTATGAGAAAGAAGAATGCACTGGGAGAAGGGGAAAGGGAGAGGTAGAATGGGATAAATTATTTCACATAAAAGTGTCCTGAAAGCGATTTGACAGTGGAGGGGGAAGTGGGGAGGGAAGCACATGAACCTTATTCTCATTGGAAATAGCTCAAAGAGGGAATAATATACACGCTCAGTTGGGTGTAGAAATCTATTTTACCATACAGGAAAGTAAGAAGGGATGGGGATAAGAGAAGAAGGGGGAGGGGGAGCTAATAGAACGGAGGGCAGTTTGGGAAAGGTAAGAGTCAGAAGCAAAACACTTTTGAGAATGGACAGGGTAAAAGTAGAGAGAGAATAGATTAAACAGGGGGGAAAATAGGATGGACGGAAATATATAGTTGGTAATTATTACTGTGAAACAAAATTTTACAGTGAGTTTCTCTGATAAAGACTTCATTTCTCAAACATATAGAAAACTGAGTCAAATTTATAGAAATAAGAGCCATTCCTCAACTGATAAATGGTTAAAGGATATGAACAGGCAGTTTTCAGACAAAGTAATCAAAGCTTTCTATAATCATATTAAAAAATGCTCTAAATCACTATTGATGAGAGAAATGCAAATTAAAACAATTGAGCTACTACCTCACACCTGTTAGATTGGCTAAGATGGAAAAGGAAAACGACAAATGTTGGAGGGGATGTGGGAAAATTAGAACACTAATGTATTAAGACATTATGTACTGATGTACATATATAATGTACTAATACAACTAATGAAGTAGTATGCTGATTCAACCATTTGGGAGAGAAATTTCCAACTATGTCCAAAGGGCTACAAAACCATGCATACATACCCTTTGACCAGGCAATACCTCTATTAATTCTGTATATCAAAGAGATAACAAAGGACCTATGTGTATAAAAAGGGGTGCCAAAGAATTGGAAATTGAGCGGGTGTCCATAAACTGGGAAATAGCTGAACAAGTTGTTGTATATGATTGTGATGGAATACTATCGTGCTTTACGAAATGATGAGCATCTAAATCACTGTTGATTAGAGAGATGCAAATCAAAACAACTCAGATTCCATATCACACCTATCAGATTGGCTAACATGACAAAACAGGAAGATGATAAATGTTGGAGAAGATGTGAGAGAGTTGGAACACTAATTCATTGTTGCTGGAGCTGTGAGCTGATCCAACCATTCTGGAGAGCAATTTGGAACTATGCCCAAAGGGCTACAAAAATGGGCATACTCTTTGACCCAGCAATACCGCTTCTAGGACTGTATTCCCAAGAGATCATAAAAATGGGAAAGGGTCCCACATGTACAAAAATATTTATAGCAGTTCTCTTTGTGGTGGCCCAAACCTGGAAATCAAGGGGATGCCCATCCATTGGGGAATGGCTGAATAAATTGTGGTATATGAATGTAATGGAATACTATTGTGCTATAAGAAATGATGAACAGGAAGACTTCAGAGAGGCCCGGAAAGATTTATATAAACTGATGTTGAGTGAAAGGAGCAGAACCAGGAGAACTTTGCACACAGCAACAACCCCAGTGTGTGAGGAGTTTTTCTGGTAGACTTAGTACTTCATTGCAATGCAAGGACTTAAATAATTCCCAATGATCTCTTAAGGCAAAATGTCTTCCACATTCAGAACTACGGAATTCGATCACAGAATGAAGCAGATCATTTTCTTTTGGATTATGTTTTGGTTTGTTTTATGAGTTCTCCCATTCATTTTAATTCTTCTATGCAACATGACTAAGGTGAAAATGTATTTAATAGGAATGTATGTATAGAATCTATATAAAACTGTATGACATCTCAGGGAGGGAGTGGGGAGGTGGAGGGAAGGAGGGGAGGGAGGGGAAAAGCCTAAGATATATGGAAGTGATTGTAGAACACTGAAAACAAAATAAAAATTAAAAAGATATTAACAAAAAAGAAAAAAAGAAATGATGAGCAAGATGCTTTTAGAAAAGCATGGAAAAACTTACATGAATGGATGTAAAGTGATATAAACAGAACCAGGAGAACATTGTACTCAGCAGCAATATTGTATGATGATCTACTTTGAATAACTTAGCTATTCTCAGCAATACAATGATCCAACATAATCCTACAGGACTTATGATGAAAAGTGCTATCCGTTGCCAGAGAAAGAACTGGTAGAGCCTGAATGCAAATCAAATTAACTTTTTCTTTACTTTATTTTTCTTGGGGTTTTTTGTCTGTGTTTTCTTTCCCAGAATGACTTACATGGAACTGTGTTTTGCGTGACTACACATGGATAACCTATGTCAAATTGCTTACCTTCTCAATAGGGAGAAGGGAAAGGAGGGAGAGAATTTGGAACTCAAAATTTGAAAAGAATGTTAAAATTGTTCTTATATGTAATTGGGAAAAACTAAAACATTAAATAAGATTAAAAAATAAAGTCCTAGATATATGATTTTTTTGTGACTTTGGGCAAGTGACTTAGCAAGCCTATGCCTCAGTTTTCCCATTTGTAAAATGAGGGGCTTGAACTTGATGGCCTCTGAGGTCCCTTCTAGGAGTCTATGACTGGACAGCAATTCCAAAACAACACAACCCATTGGGTTCCAGAATTCTGAGGTAATGACTAAAATTTCCATAAATAGTAGGACTCAGATGGGGAGGATTCTGAGTGATGGTATCCCCTGAGAACTCTGGAGCTAGCCTTAAGGCCCTTTTTGAGTAAACCACTCCCCTTTGCTAAAACTTGAACTTTCTTTCCTGCTCCAGTTAAGTGGTATAACACAATCTTATCCATATTGAGCATCCTCAGGGTTACCACTCCCCTCATTCATTCCCCAGAGCTAGAGATGGAGATGAAGGTGAAGAAGAGTGAATAACACGACCTGAGACTCACAGTACTGTCTTGGGGAGGGCTCCAGTCAAGTACAGTTGGCGTCTGTTCTTCCACATCCTCACTGGCTTGGAGCCTCACCGTGTTGCTTACCTCACAAAATGTTGCCTCCCACTACTGTTACCAAGAGTATCTTGGACTTAGGGCTTCCATACACCACTGTCCTCCTTCTTTGCCTTCTTTGTAGGGGCCATCCCACTGCTATTGCTGTCCTTCTTAGCCCCAGAACTATGGCCCTGCTTCACTCTTCTCTGAAGTTTGTATGTCTTCCAGTAGGTGGCGCTTGTCCCCCTTTCCCAGAAGGGAACAAGCCCTCTAACCTGACCTCTTCAAGCCAAGTTTCTTATGAGTGCTCAGTATGGTTCAAAAACCCTTATAACTCCACTGTTCTTAAACCTTCCTTTATATATGGTCCCTGCAGCCCCAAATATTACCTGGTAGGCTTCTTGGAGGCTGTGGCTTGTAGAAAGTTTTACTTCCTCTACTGCACAATGAGTCTGTCTCCAATCCCGTGTAGGTTGAGCCACTCCCATCTGCCTCTCTCTTCCCTAGTATCCAGGTAGAGTATCTCCTACCCATGTCAGCACCTCACACTGGGCCTCAGACTTTAGGAAAGCACACCTTCCATCTCTTCTCTCTCTCTCCCTCTCTCTCTGTCTCTGTCTCTCTGTATGTGTGTCTCTCCTTATGTCTCTGTCTCTCTCTGTGTCTCTGTGTCTCTGTCTCTCTCTTTGTCTCTTTCTCTTTCACTCCACCCTCCTTCCCTCCCACCTTCATATTTCTCTCTCCAATTATGCCTTTTTTTCAATCTATAAGCATTTATTGAGTGCTTATTATATGCTAGGCACTGTGCTAAATTCCATCCCTCCTCTTCCTCTGGGTCAGCTGGAACAATTTATGCAAATTACATAGGGCTCCTTGTAGAAGGGAGGGGGCAGCACCCTGACAGGTGCTCAGAAAGGAGGGGATTTGTATTCAGCTCTTATATTGTCATCACCACTACTCCAGGAAAGCCCAAAGTCTCTTCAATCACTGACAAAAAGAAGAGGTACATTCATGAGCAGATTACACATCCTAAGGGGGCCAGGATGGGTTGGGGGGGGGGGCAATGTTTATTGCTTGTCTCAGACATCCTTCAAATTGACCTGCAAAGCAAGTGCATTTAAAAAACCATGGAGCTTGGACCGAGATGTTGGCTGGAAGCCAAAGGCGTTTCCATAATTTACATTTTATGTATTCTGACTGAACACACACACACACACAGAAGCAAGTGTCTCAGCCACACCAAAGTCATTTACACTAATTCCATTATATTAAGTTCTCTCTCAAATGAAGCTTTACCATCAAGACTAATGAATGGATGACCAAATGCACTGAGTGGCATCTTTAGGCTACAAATGTGTCCAGGTTACTGGGCCTGCAGAGCCAGAAGGCTGGGTCTCATGTATACTGCTGTTAAAGGTTCCTGGCCCTTTCCAACACCACAGCTAGACAAGCTGGAGAAAGAATTGGACTTGAAGGTTGGGTATTTGGTGTGTTTGGTTTTTGTATGTGTTTTTTCCCAATGTGCATTTCCACTTTGGACTATTCACCTCCCAATCTCTGAGCTAATGTCAGACCTCGAACCACAATTCCACAGATTACGTCATTCTAGATGCCTTGGAAGGCTTTTGGGGAAAAGGTAAACTGTAAACAGAGCCATCTGACCACATATTATCAAGTGGAGCAGACAGTGGCAAGCGACAATGTGCGACTCTGACCATGACACGCCCATCTGAGGTCTGAAACTTTCCTCCACAAATCAAGTGCCTGACAAGCAGGGAGAGGAAAGTGAGCAGTACCTGCTATCTTCCTAAAGCTACGGTAAAAAAATCTGGAGCTGGAGGACAAAAGTTTAAATGTTACCTCTGATATTAGGCATATCACAACCCAATTGGGTCTCAGTTCCCTCCTCTATAAAATAAGGGGATTGGATTAAATGACCTCTGAGGTCACTGCCAACTCTAAATTATGATATGATGAAAAATAAAAGAATCCAGTCCCACAGCATCAGCTCTGACTTAAAAAATAACAAACAACCCCACCAGGGCTGGGTTCAGCATGTCAGTGTCATTACACACATTAAAATGGTCGCCACAATTTGCTTCTCCAAGTTTATCTCCTGAGGAAATTGAATTCGAAGAGAAGGTCCAGGTCTTTGTAATCCGAGTGGCTGTTTCCTCAGTGGATGGCCCAGAATGAAGGGAGGGAAAGTGAGAGCTCAAATGGGGACCCACGGACACTTTTAGAAACATCCTCTCACAATAGAAAAATGCTTGCTTTTCCTTTTTTTCTTCCTTCCTTCCTTTCTCTCTTCCTTCCTTTCTTTCTTTCTTCCTTTCATTCTTCCTTCCTTCTTTCCTTCCTTCTTTCCTTCCTTCCTTCCTTCTTTCTTTCCTTCCTTCTTTCCTTCCTCCCTTTCTTTCTTTCTTTCTTTTTCTTTCTTTTTTCTTTCTTTCTTTCTTTCTTTCTTTCTTTCTTTCTTTCTTTCTTTCTTTCTTTCTTTCTTTCTTTCTTTCTTTCTTTCTGCTTTTTTACTTTTTCCCTTTACAAAGAGATCTATCATGGGAGGAGGGCAGAAATGCTGTTTACCAGACAGTTTTGTCAGAAGATTCTACTAAGGCATTCTTTTCTAATTGTTTGTACAGTCCTTCCAAATCTTAAGGGGACAGTTTTATCAAGGACTGACAGGAGACAGATAGACACAACAAAGTCCCAAAGCTGCCTGAGGAGAACCATGCAGCCATAGCAGGAGCCAGAGCTGGGGAGTTGGGCTGGACTAGATTGGCACCCAGCTGCCTAGCATTCATTTATCCCACCTGGCTCAGGTTCTCTGGCCCCCTGGCCATCCCTTCTTTCACCAGCTCTGACTCAGCTCAAACACATATGATCATGAAGATCAGAGACCTAAAGCCTGAGGGCATCTCAGAGGCCACAGAACCCAAGATCTAGAGCTCATAGGGACCTCAGAGGTCATGCAGTCCAGCCCTCTCATTTTACAGAGGAGGTAACTGAGGCCCAAAGAGGTGGAGTGACTTTTCCAAGGTCTCCCGGGTAGGGTCAGAACTGTGATTCAAAGTCAAAACTGTGATTCTAAATCCAGTGTTCTTACCACTGTACCTCACTGCCTCAGGGTCCCCTCCTCACACCTGCTCTGAGACAAGACTTCTATTCCCATCCACCCATGTTGTGACATATAACTGCCTCCTATGCACCAAACACTCTGCTAATCACTGAGAATAGAAAGGTAAAAAATCCCTCTTCTCAAGGTCCTCTCCTTATGCCCATCCCAGTCACCTATTTTTCTATAAACATTATACTTTTCTTATTCTGGTATAAATTTGCTTTAGAATTTTTAGGGGAGGAGGTAGTCAATTCATTCTGTTGGCTTATATCAAACTTTCAATTAAGGCTTCTTTCCTATGACCTGATGCCCAGCAACATTCTCCTAGTTGCTTAATTAAATTCAGATGTAGGACTTTATTAATGGCCACTGAATTGTGTCTTGCTAGATTTGGCCCATTGTTCCAAATCATTGAGATGTTTTTGAATCCTGACTGTCATCCAGTGTGACATCTATCACTTGCAGTCTTGTGTCTGAATAGCCAATTTAATAAGCAAGACATCTATGTCTTCATCTGAACTGTTATTAAAAATCTAGAAGAGAACAGCATTGTACCAAGGACAGAGCTTCATGACACACCACTAAAGAACTCCTTTCAGGTTGACATTGGTTTAATCAACACTCTGTAGATATAGTTCATTAAGCAGCTATGCATTCATTTAATTAAACAATCACAATTCTTCATTTGTTCATGGGTATATAATGAGAGACTTTGTCACATACCATACTGAAGTTAAACTATAGTAGGTCTGTGGCTGCCCCCAAATCTAGTTTCATAACTAGTCTCTACTGGTTTTCCATGCCTGTAGTTGTCAGTAGTTCAGGTAGCAAAGACACTAAAGTCAGTAGATTCCCAGCAGAGACACCCTGTGATTCAAGGGCACAAAGTGAGCACACCATACTTGCTCATGAGAAGTCATAGTCACAAGTCAACAACTGTAGCCAGAATTGTTCCGAGAAGCCAAAAGGGACCATGCTAAGTGCTTTACACATATGATTTCATTTGTTTCTCATGTCAATCCTGGGATATAGGTGCTCTTATTATCCCCATTTTCAGTTGAGGAAACTGAGGCAAATAGAAGTGACCTACCTAGGATCACACAGCCAGTGTTTGAGACTGAATTTGAACTTATATCTTCCTGACTCCAGGACCAAAGCTCTATCCACCGCAGCTATACTATCAGATCTTCATTTAGATCTGTATTTTTGCTTGTGTGCCTTGCATTAATTTCTATTTTTATCATGGTCTGTGTTTACTTTTCCACATTTATTTATAATTTTTATATTCCCTAGCACATGGTTTATTTTATTTATAAAGGTATCATAAGAAATACATATTATTTAATGTTCCAATTGAGAAGACTTCTTAAGTCTTTTAAATCTAACTTCTCTGACTGCTTGTTAGGTTTTATTTTTCCTTTTTGTTTGTTTCTCTGTTAGATTTGTTCAGTTCTGAGAGCAACATTAGAGATTCCTACCAGCCCCTGAGGTTTGTAGAAGCTGCTCAGACTCTCTACCCAGCCCAGCCTTAGCTTTCTGCATTGAAGTGCAAAAATTTCCTTTCTCTGGCTTCTGGTCATAGGCAGTTCTCCTGCCAACCTCAGTCTGTAACCTGGGAGGCAGAGGCTACTATTATCCCCATTTTACAGCTGAAAAAAACTGAGGCAGAGAGAGGTTAAGCAACTTGTCCAGGATCACACAGTCAGAAAGTGTCGGAGGCCAAAATCGAACTCAGGTCTTCCTGAGAGTCCAGTGCTTTATCCACTAAACCAGGTAACAGGCTCCAGATGTCAATCCAGAAAAGATAATATTTTCTAGCATAGACCCTCCAGACATGGGTCCCAGTAACTAGTTGAATCAGATTTCATGTACATGAAAACTTTTCTAGGAGTGCTTAAAGCAGGGGCCAGGCCTCTCCTTGGGTTTTATAAGGACACTGCGGCTAATATTCCTTTGAGAGAAAGCTGACGAAAGCCCAGCAAAAAATATGCGTGGGTTCCGGGTACAGGCACTTGAGTTCTCCAAAGGACGGCAGCAAATTGTCTAGGAGATTCAGGGGTTGCCATGGTGAAGCTATTAGGAGCCCAGCTCCTGGGGAGCTGATGAATTTGTTTTCCAAATGCGTCAAACCAGGTTGGGGGAGGGGGGCGGAGTAGCAGGGGGGAGTATCAAAGCCAGCCTGGGCCACAAGGGTCCAGGACTCATTTGAAGGGTCACTGCCCACATATAGCTGCTGTTCGCCACAAGGCCCTCCCATCATCTCCCAGATCTTGCCGTGTGAGATCCTCATTATAAAACCATTAGACGCCATGAGTCAAATGTCTAGAGGGCCTCTTTTCAGGTATAGGGCAGCTGTGGGAGGCAGGGATGAGTCAGCTTTCACGCAGTCAGAAATTGGAATTAGACATCAGGCCAGAAGAAAGCAGTAAAAAGGTTTCCAATTAGCCTTGATTATCACATATTTTTGATGCTTTTAAGTGTGGGAGTCTTTGATTATTCATAATTGTTCCATTTCCCATGTGCTCTGGCAGGGGACCTTAACCTGGGGTCCATGAAATGTTCCATGGACAGATTACAGGAGGTTTATGAACTTTGATGGAGAAAAAAAATTACACCTTTCTTTTCACTAACCTCTAACTGAAATTGAACATTTCTTTCCATTATGAGTAGAGGCAACAAACAGTTCTGAGAAGGGTTCCAGGGACTGTACCAACTGCCACAGGAGTGTGTGAAACCAGAAAGTTTAAGAGACCCCTAGTCTAAGAGAGGATTATGGCATCCCCCTCAGATGAGGGTGCTTATCTGAGCCCCCAGGGGTGATATCTGCATCTCTAACTGCAGGGTGCACAATAGGCACTAGACCATCTGCATTCTCTCAGGCATCCTTTGGACCAGATTCACTGGGAGTGGCCAGCTACAGAGCTTGGCCTTGTTAGAACCAGATCTCAGACCCATAAGGGAATGAGCCCCAGTGGAAGGCAGCCCTAGGTGGAAATACAGGCTCAGCAGCCATTTACAGACTTACAGAAAGAACTGGAGCTGGCCAAGGGAAAGCATTCAGAGGAGGGAATGGCAGTTGGGGGGGGGGGGTTGTGTGGAGAGAAGGCAAAGGAAAAATAAAGGCAAGGTTTAGCATTAAAATAGGTAGTAGCATGGATAGCAACAGGAAAACTGACCCTGGAATTCGAAAACCCCAACATATCAACTGGGTGACCTTGTATATGTTACTTCTCTCTAGCTCTCAGTGTCCCTATATATAAAAGAAGGCATTTAGATGGTCACTGAGGTCTCTCCAATGTCCCAGCTTGGACATTCTGTGTTCTGACGTCCCTATCAGCTATGATATTCTCTAATTCTTTATTCAACTTCAACCACTTTCAAGAGATAGAACTAGCTCAGGTGTGGCCCATTTAGATCTTCAAGGGGTATAGGTGCCATTTACAATTGGAGTGTAGTAATTCCCAAATATCAGGGATATCAGCATAATAACATTTCACATTTCCCTAATGATTTCCAATCATAGACATTATCCCATTTGATCCTTGCAAAAACTGGGGGAGATTTTTATTATTGTCATTCCCATCACAAGAAGGAGCAAACAGAGGCTCTGAAAGGTCAAGGTCCTTATTTTAAAGGCTGCATTTTTTTCTTTCTTTTTAAAAATCTTGCTACGCCTTTTTAAAAAGGGGGGTTTGATTTAAGCCTTTGACTTTTTACATATTTGTCATTTCTGGAAATACTCCCCACCCCATCCTCCAAAATGAGCCCATCCTTGTAACAAAGAAAAATAGTCAAAAGACTGATCAAGTCAAAGCACACACCATTCTGGCCCAGTAGCTCCCCACCTGTGCAGTAAGGTATCCTACTGGCTTCACCTTCCTTTCTCTTACAGTCATGGTGGTCACCGGTTTTTTATTCCACCTCTCTTGACCTGTATCGACTCATACAGACACATAGGTCATGGGAAAAGGTGTGGGAATGGGCCGATGTTTGATGGAAAGCAATGGGAGGAAGCAAGTCCATAAGGACAGAAGGAAACCCCCCCGCCCCCCCCCCAAACAATGAAGGAGGAGGAGGAACAAGAACTAACATTTCCATAGCACTTCAGGGTACACAAAGGGCTTTACAAATAGTGTCTCCTTCTATCCTCACAACCCAGTGAGGCAGAGGAGCCTGAGAAGGGTTGCTGCCAGACGTCGCCCAGTGGGAAGAGCCTATAAAGCCAGCTGCTGCATCTGGCAGGGTTTGTGATCAGGTTGGTTTGTGGCTAAGAGTTCCTGGCAGGTGTGGTGGGACAATTGTATAAATCAGTTCATTCTTTCAGAGTGGGGATGGAGGGGAGTGATGAAAAGACGGCCGGATCCACCAAGAAATCAACAAGCATTTAGCGAACACCTGCTGAGCGTCTGCCCCAGCGCTAAGAGCTGGCCAACAAAGAACTCGGGAGACTTCCGGCCGTGACCTCGGGCATTTTCCCTTTCTGAGTCCCGGGCTCTTCATATGCAAAATGTGAAAAATTATAATACTTACATTATCTCCTTCTCTGAGCTGCAGTAAACAGCCTTAAAAGCCACTCTATTAAACAGGAAAGTGCTATAATAATTATAAAAACAGGGATGGCAGCTAGCATTTAAATGGGCTTTAAGGCTTACAAAGAAAGGACTTTACAAATACTATGTCCTTTGGTCCTCACAACAACCCTAGGAGGCAGGTGCAATTATTATCCTCATTTTACAAGTGAAGAAAGTGAGACAAAAATTAAGAAATTAAGCCCAGGATCACTCAGCTACTATGTGTCTGAGGTCAGATTTGAATTAAGGTTTTCCTGAAAGGAGACCCAGAACTCTAACCACCGCACCACATAGCTGCCTCTATAGATTGAGATGACGATAATGATTGATGATAGTGATGATGACCTGACCACTCAAGACCTCTATTTTCTTCACCAGCTTGGTCACAGTGTGATAAAAAGGCAGTGTGGTACAGTGGAAAGAATACTGACTCTGGAGTCAGAGGACCTGGATTCAAATTCTGACTTTCGTATTTACTACCTGTATGATCCTGAACAAGTCACTTAACTGCAATGAGTCTCAATGTCCTTATCTGGAAAATGAAAGGACTAGACTAGGAGGCCTCTGACTAAAGGACCAGAGGTCTTTCAGCTCTAGATCTGTGATCTCAAGTCATTGAACAAGTCATTTTACTTCTAGGCCTCAGTTTCCCCATCTGTAAAAAAAGAACTTGACAGCCTCTAAGGCCCCTCCTAATATATTTTAGCCACAGCAACTGTCAAAGACTTGCTTGCCAAATCATAGAGTAACTGCTATCTGTATCTATAAAGGGAACACCCTCATTAATGCAATCACAAATCCTTGACACTCTCAAGTAGACCCAAGGTCAAAAGCTTGGACTTGAACTCAGATCTGCTTGCATGTCCACCATGTACAGCAGATGCCTGGTTAGGTATAGGTAACTCTGTTCCTACTATCCTGTTTTCCTTGATCTTTCCAAGTTCTTTAGAATCTTTCTATTATGTTTAACATAGAAGAGATTACCTGCACGATTGGCCAGACTCTATATCAAACGCTGAGCCAATGTGGTAGTAGGGGGAGGCTCCTGCTCCTAAGAGCGATGGCAGAGCCCAGATGCTGGCTCCTCAGAAAGCCATTTCCTCTCTAAAGAGAAGTGGGGAAAAATTCTAGGACTAATAAAATGGTGATTGCTTTTCTTTTTACTCCTGAGAATCAGTAGAGCATTTGCCCTCAGGTTATCTTGGTGTGGCTATGAAAATCAACAGTTAGGAGAGGATTTCAGGAACTTCTGGAGCCCTGGACTAGACTTTACTGTTCTTGAACTCAAGATCAATCATAATATCTCCATCCCTGCATCATGATGAGAATGAGGAAAGCAACAGCCACCTGTTTCTTCCAGATTTCCAAAGCCAGTGGTTTTAAGGCCATCATGGGATACATTTTTCCTCAGTGAATTTGACCCAATTTAAGTCAACCAACATATAGCAAGCACTGACTGTGGGCAAAGTACTCTACTCACACGAGGGCAACCACAGAATTTAGATATGACAGTCGGAGAATCATAGATTGAAGGCTGGATGGGGCCTCCGGGGCCACCTAAGCCAGTCCCCTCGTTTTACACAGGAAGAAACTGAAGCCCAGAGTGGTGATGTCATATAACCAAGGTCTCGTGGAGATCATAAATCTTGATCTGAAAGGGACTTTTCCTCTTTCTGGTCCCTATTCTCCATCCATAGTCTCTATCTATGGACTCTGGTATCTGAGCTACAGTGGAAAAGTAAATTAATCAATTCATTTTGTCTATGGGGTGAAGGGGGTGATGCCCCCTTTCAGGGGTAACACCTATACAAACCAAGCTCCCCCAATAGCTCCCTTGGCCCCTAATAGACTGGAAGTTCCAAATTCCAGGGAATCCACAGCCATATAGTGGCCCTCCCATTTTCTTGGACTTGAGTATAGGAAATATAGGAAAAGGGACATCTCTGTCTTGATAACCAACTTTCCCCTCAATGCTACGTAAAATATCAGACTTCTTTGCTGTGTTGGTTAGTTTTCCTGGACTCTTCTTGCCTCTTTTTCATTCTATTAAAGGGATGACCTTCTGGAAAGGGAAGGGAGAAGGGATACATTGGAAAATGTCAATGATTTAAAAAGAACAGATATCTATAAATACTTATTTTAAAAGAAAATGTAATATTTCAAAAATGGAAGGAGCTGTTTTGACAGGTAGTGAGTTGTGCATCACTAGAGGTAAGAAAGCAAAGGCTTGAACAGTCATTTGTTGAGGATGCCACATGAGCTGTCAATCACTGAGTCATCAATTAGTCTCTCTATTCCCTTCCCACTCTAAGATCATCTGATTCTCTGAGCTCATTAGTCTGTGCCTTAGTTTTTCCCTCTGTAGAATGAAGTTCTGCTACTCACAAGAACATTGTGGTCTCTAGATACTGTGACAGATCTATGAGTCCACAGTTACAATTATCAACAGACTTCAAGGTAAACTAAAAATATGCCTTCGTGGTGATTTTCATTGATAAACTGCTCCATTTTTGCATACAAAGAAACTCTCAACCTCTCCCCCGCTCCCCCCCAAAAAACTTTGGTTTTTGGCATGGCCTAGAATGAAAAGAGAAAAGCTACCCATTTCTCTGGAGAGATGGTTTCAGTAGTTACTCCAGCAGCCATGTGCCCTCAGTATCACATCACAAGAAACTCTCCCTTGCTTTGGCAAGAGAATTCCAGCCAAAGAACTTTTTTATCTTCAGTGTATTTTTGGAACCTGCGTTCATGAAGCAAATCTATGTTGTTTATTCAGAAGCTGTTTGTTTGGGTATTTGTGGGTAACAAATAGGTCCCATTCTGAGCAATAGCACCCTCTGGCCGCCTTGCCTTGTTTTTCAAAGCTTCTTCACTCATTCTTTTGCCAAATATTTCCAGAGCATGTGAACATGGGCCTGGGATGAGGGAGACAACCACATAGTCTGGAGCAGTGAAAAGGCTCTGGGCTGGGAGGCCGATGCCCTGGCTCAGAGTCCTGGACCTACTGGCTGTGTGACTCAGCCAGCTGTTTAACCTCTCTGGGTCTACTGTATCATCACAAAAGGAGGAGGGGCAATTTGATAGGCTCTACAGTTACTTTTAATTCTAAATTCATGTTATGATCCTATTATCCTTGGGAAGACCATTCCCTCTTCTAAGCCTCTTCAGAGTTCTCTTCTGATGTCTCTCTCCAAAGTGATCCCCTGCTCTCCCCCCTAAGTCTCAGTGGGCTTTCATTCTATTGCTCCCCAATAATTTCTTCATTCTCTGCCCTGCTGATCTCTTTTCTATCTCTCATTTTCTCCCCCTCCTGAAGGGGGTCCTTCCATCTACCTATCTCGCTCTCTGACTCTCTGTGTCTTTCTATCTCTGTCTCTCTTTTCCCTCCTCATCTTCTCTCTCTATCTCTCTGTCTCTGTCTCTCTGTCTTTCTGTCTCTGTCTCTCTCCTGCAATCTGTCTCTTTTTCCTCCCCATCTTCCCTCTCTCCCTTTCTCTCTCTCTTTTCCCTCCCCCTCTTCTCTCTCTCTCATGTGTTTCTCTGTCTCTGTCTTTGTCTCTCTTTCTCTCTGCCTCTTTCTCACTCTGTCTCTTTCCTCTCCCCTCTTCTCTTGTCTTTTCTCTTTACTTCTCTCTGTCTCTCTCGTATGTGTCCCTCTGTCTCTTTCTTTGTCACTATCTCTCTGCCTCTTCTCACTGTCTCTCTCTCTCTGTCTCTTTCTCTGTGTCTGTCTCTCTGTCTCTCTCTCTCCCCTCCCTAGTGGGCCCTTCCTCCTCTCTCCTTTCTTTTGTAGTCTTTTTTACTTCTGTTTCAGTCTCTGCCCCTTCTCCATCCCATGTGGTCTTTTTGTTGTCTCACCGTGACTCATAGGATAATAGATTCAGAGCTGCAAGGTATTTTGGATGTGATCAAGTCCCAAACTCTTCATTCTAAAGAAGAGAAAACTGAGGTTGAGAAAAGTTGAGTGAGTTGCCAAGGAATACAGTTTGTAATTTTGTGAGGCAGGATTCAAATCAGGTCTTCCTGATTCCAAGTACAGAGCTCTACCCACCAGTACTCTTAGCTGTTTTTCTCTCTCTACTTCATCTCCATGGGTCTCTTCTTTTCTTGCCCACCTCTTCAATTGTCCCTTCCTTCTTTCCTCCTCCATCTCCAGGCTTCCCTACATTCCCCATTCCCATGACTGCCTTGATCCCTCTAGCTATCTCCTTCCCATGAATCCTCCTTCTTCTGTCTCCCCTATTCTCCTGTGGTCCTTTCTTTGCTTCTCCCCTCCCCCCAGTGGGCCCTCCTCTTTACCTCTCCCCCTAAACTGCCTCCCCAGTGATCCTTCCCTCTCTTCTGCCTCAATGGTCCTTTCTCTTTATCTGACTCCTCACTCCCCCAGTGGTCTCTCCCTTTTCTGCCCAATTTCCACGGATCTCTTTGCTCTGCCTCCTCCTCCTCAATGGCATTTTTCCTCTATCTCTATCTCTGCTTCTCTCCCCCAGCATCCATTCCAAGTGGTTTTTTCTCTTTGGCTCTCTTCCCCACCACATATGCACATACTAAACAGTGCTTTCTTCCCTCTATTCCTTCTTTTCCCCTTTTTCCTCTCTTTCTTTTCTCTCAGTGGTCTTTTCCCACTGTCTTATTCTGTCCTGTCTGCAATTGTCCCTTTCCTTCTTCTCCTTCCCCCAGTAGAAGTGTGGAATTTCACTTCTCTCCCCATGTCCCATGGCTCTTTCCCTTTGTCTCCTCTTCCCTCCTCCTTCCCCACTGCTCTCTTCCCTTTCCCGTTGTAACTCTTTCCTCTACCAACTCCCCTGTAGTCTCATATTTCCATCTCTACCCTCCCCTGCCAAGTTCATACTCCTTTCCTACCCCTTAATTACCATGTCTTCTTTTTTCTTGGGCTCTCTGTCTCCCCCTTTCCACAATTAGTCACAATTTCTTTCCCCAGTCTTTTCTCCTATTCCCAGTGTTCTTTTCCTTTTTTTCCTCCTAGAAGTATTTTCCCTCTGTCTCTCCCCTTCCCCATCCATAATGGTCTTCTCTGCCTCTGTCTCTCTTTCTCTGCTCCCTCCCACTCAGGCAGTTTCTCTCCACCTGTACATTTTTATATATCTCTTCCCCCAAACTACCAGTGTTCTTTCCCTTTGACTCCCTCTGTCTCCTCTTTCCATGTCAGTCATTTCCCTCTCACTATTTTAGTCCCTTCCCTCTCTCTCTGACTGCCTCACAAGGCTCTTGCCTCCTTATTGATCTCTCTTCCTGCTCTCCTATAACAGGTGCTCTTAAGTTCTTTCTCTGTCAATCAAAGAGTCATAGATATAGACCTGGAAGTGCCCTCAGAGTCCCTTGAGCCCAACACCATTATTTTATAGAAGAGGAAACTGAGACTGACAGTTTAAATGACTTACCAAGGTTCACCTAGATAATATGTTTGTTGGGCAGGATTTGAACTCAGGTCACTCAGACTCCAAATACACTGCTCTGGGGTAAGGGGCAGAGTCAAGATGATGGAGTAAGGACTTGCTAGTGCTCTCTCCCCAAACCCAGTCAAATAGCTGTAAAACATAACTCTAAACAAATTCTGGAGCTGTAGAACCCACAGAATAAAGGAGTGAAGCAAATCTCCAGCCCAAGACAGCCTGAAAGGTCGTCAGAAAGTGTCTATCACACAACACTGGGAGCAGAGAGCAGTCCAGTGTGGGCCGTACTAGCTCAGATGGGACTTGAGCAGGCCTTGGGGGCACTGAATCTCTCACACCTGTGGTGGTTTCCAGAACTATATGATCCCAAAATGCAAGGACAAATTGAAAGGTCAGTGGAAAAAAAAAACTTGTAGGAACTGTGTGAGAGGGTACAGTGATTGAGCCCCAGCCCCAGGGCAGTTGAGGGGGTGGAGGAGCCCATGGAGAAGGAGCCTGTAGTAGAGGAGCCAGCAGCAACCACAGCATGGACAGTGGCAGCAGCTGTTTCTGGAGCTCTAGACCCACAGATCATGGAGGGATCCAGTGACTGACAGCACACCCCCATCCCCACTAGAAGCAGAGAATTACCTTGACAAAGAGCTCAAAAGTCAAGTAAATGACTAGGGAAATGAGCAAAAACTGAAAAAAGAATCAGACCATAGAATCTTACTTTGCTGGAAAGGAAGACCAAAGTACACAAACAGAAAACAACAAAGTCAAAGCTCCTCCATCCAAAGACTCCAAGAAAAATATGAATTGATTTCAGGCCATGGAAGAGCTCAAAAAGGATTTTGAAAGTCAAGTAAAAGAAGTAGAGCAAAAATTGGGAAGAGAAATGAGAGTGATGCAAGAAAATCATGAAAAACGAGTCACCTTCTTGATAAAGGAGACCAAAAAAGGGTGAAGAAAACAAAACTTTAAAAAATAGGCTAACCTAAATTGCAAAAGAGATCCAAAAAACCAATGAGTAGAAGAATGCCCTAAAAAGCAGAACTGGCCAGATGGAAAAGGAAGCCCAAAAGCTCACTGAAGAAAATAATTCCTTTAAGATTTAGAATGGGGCAGGAAGTTAATGAGTTTACAAAAAATCAAGAAAGCCAAAGGAATGAAAAAATAGCAGACAATGTGAAATATCTCACAGGAAACACAACTGACTTGGAAAATAGATCCAGGAGAGATAATTTAAAATTTATTGGACTACCTGAAAGCCATGATCAAAAGACATCATTTTTCAAGAAATTATCAAGGAAAACTGCCTTGATATTGTAGAACCAGAGGGTAAAATAGATATTGAAAGAATCCACCGATTGCCTCCTGAAGAGATCCCAAAAGGAAAACTAGGAATACTGTAGACAAATTGCAGAGTTCCCAGGTCAAGGAGAAAATATTGTGAGCAGCCAGAAAGAAACAATTGGAGTATTGTGGAAATATAATCAGGATAACACAAGATCTAGCAGCTTCTACATTAAGGGATGGCAAGACTTGGAATATGATATTGCAGAGGTCAAAGGAGCTAGAATTAAAACCAAAAATCACTTACCCAGAAAAACTGAGTATAATACTTCAGGGGGAAAAATGGTCATTCAGTGAAATAGAGGACTTTCAAGCATTCTCGATGAGAAGACCAGAGCTGAATAGAAAATTTGACTTTCAGACACAAGAATCAAGAGAAGCATTAAAAGGTAAACAGGAAAAAGAAAGCCTAAGGGACTTACTGAAGTTGAACTGTTTACATTCCTATATGGAAAGATCATATTTGTAACTCTTGAGGCTTTTCCCAGTATTAGGGCACTTGGAGGGATTGTATACATATAGACAGAGGGCACAGGGTGAGTTGAATAGGAAGGGATGATATCTAAAAAAATAAAATTCAGGGATGAGCAAGGAATATATTGGGAAGAGAAAGGGAATAGAATGAGAAAAATTATCTCACATAAAAGAGGCAAGAAAAAGCTTTTTCAATGGAGGGGAAGTGGGAGGAGGTGAGGGGGAAAGAGTGAACTTTACTCTCACTTCATTTCTCTTAAGGAGGGAATAACATGCACACTCAATATGGTATGAAAATCTATCTTATAGTACAGGAAAGAAGGGGGGAAGGGGATAAGCAGGGGGTGGGAGATGATAGAAGGGAGGGTAAATGGGAGGAGAGGGTAATTAGAAGTAAACACTTTTGAGAAGGGACAGGGTCAAAATAGAATAGAATAAATGGGGGGCAGGATAGGATGGAGGGAAATATAGTTAGTCTTTCACAACATGACTGTTATTGAACTGTTTTGCATGACTACACATGGATAACCTATATCAGACTGCATGCCTTCTCAGTGGGGATAGGTGGGGAGGGAAGAAGAGAGAGAAGTTGGAACTCAAAATTTTAAAAACAAATGTTAAAAATTGTTTTTGCATGCAACTAGGAAATAAGATATACAGGCAATGGGGTATAGAAACCTATCTTACCCTACAAGAAAATAGAGGGGATAGGGATGAGAAAAGGTAAGTGTGTGATAGAAGGGAGGGCAGATTGGGGGAAGGGGTAAATGGAATGCACACTGTCTTGGGGTGTGTGGAGATGAGAGATGGGGAAAAATTTGGAACTCGAAATCTTGTGGAAGTGTCTGATTAGAACTAAAAATAAATAAATAAAGTTAAAAAAAGAAAATGAATTTGATATAAAAACAAGTTATCAATAAAAGTAAGCTATTTTGTTTCAAAAAATGAACTGTTCTATGCACTAGGAGACCTAACTGCCTGTTCCCTAATTGCCCTTTTCCTTTGTATCTCTTCCTATAAATGTCTCCCCAGTAGTTCAGAACCTCAGTTTTTCACTCTGACTGCAGTGGTCAGTATCATCTGAGAGAAATGATTATTAAATAACCAAATGTTAAGGACATCCATATTTTTTTCCTTCATAGATCCTCATTCTCTACTTCAGCTCTTCATAAGCTATGGATCACAACCCCATATGGGGTCTTGAAAAAATTAGTAACAGTAAAAGGTTTCTAAACTTGCAATGATCATAAATTAATTCAAAATCTTCTTCAGCATTTTTTGGGGCCTCCTTTAGCAAGGTGTTGACCTGCTTTTCATGCTTTTCTTGCATCTCTCTCATTTGTCTTCCCAGTTTTTCCTCCACCTCTCTAACTTGATTTTCAAAATCCTTTTTGAGCTCTTCCATGGCCTGAGCCCACTGAATATTTATTTTGAATGTTTTGGATACAGAAGCCTTGACTTCTATGTCTTTCCCTGATGGTAAGCATCGTTCTTCCTCATCTGAAAGGATGGGAGGAGATATCTGTTTACCAAGAAAGTAACCTTCTATCGTCTTATTTTTCCTCCTTTTCTGGGCATTTTTCCAGCCAGTTACTTGACTTCTGAGTTTCCTCTCCACACACACCTCTCCTCCAGATCCACCCAGCTAGTGCTTGGGGTCTGAGATTCAAATGCTGCTTCCCAGCCTTAGTGCTTTGGTGGGGCAGGGCTGCTATTCAGTGTGAGATTAAGTTCAGGTGCTCAGGTGAGGGCAGGGCTGCAATGAGGGGCTCAGTTCCCTCAGGGGGTTTATGCAGAGACCTTCAACAATGGATCTGAGCTCCTGCCTGCTTTGGGAACCCCTGTCCACTGCTGCCTCCACTGCTGCCTCCCAAGGGAACCTGAGTCATGGGGACACCCTGCTCCCCTCTCGGTGAGCTGAAAAGACCTTCTCACTGACCTTTGGTGCCTGTGGGTGGAGGGACCTGTGCGGCCATTGGAGATTCCATCCCTGAAGCCTGCTGGGATCTGCTCTCCTCAGTGGTGCATGGCCAAGGCAGGGCTGGGCTCTGCTCTGGGTCTGGTGCGTGATGGACCTTTCGTGTCAGTTTTTCAGGTCTCTCTGGAACATAAATCTCCTCCACTCCATTGTTCTGTGGCTTCTGCTGCTCCCGAATTTGTTGGGAGTTCTTCTTTACAGGTATTTTATGGGCTGTGGGTTAAGAGCTAGCATATATGTATCTTTGTACTCTGCCTTCTTGGCTCCTCCCCCAAATTAATTCAAAATCAAGTAAGTAATGGATACGAGGTGTTTCTGGCAGGTCTGACCCATGTTGCATCTGTCAGCTTCACTGTAGTCTTGGTTCTGAACACAAAGCATGAACACTTTTCACTGCATGTGCCCTTAGGCCACACAACTCCAGTTAAAACTGCCAAAATGCAAAAATGGATGAGGAGTGGAAAAAGTTTAAGTCCTGTCTTAGCCAAACCAGCATCTGAAGGACATCTCTGATAATAAGATTGGATGAACTTTTTCCTCAATCTTGTTTAGACCCCACCCAAGTAGGGAAGCCCAGAGTGTTCTACTCAGGTTTGGGTGGGCATAGATCCTTTGTCTAGATTACTGAAGCTGGAAGTGATTTGGAAGTGAATGGTATAGTCAAAGGCACATTCCCAAGGCGCTCATTAGAATAGAACCAACTCTTATTATAATATTCATTCCTCCATTACTTATTAACCAGAGTTGATTGCCACCCTCAGGAACACCAACTCTCCAAGATCATATAAGCGTTGAGTGGGTTCCATGAGGGGTCTTTGGCATTCAAGAGTGTCACTGAGCCCTTTTGTTAATCATTGCTAGCATGATTGAGAAAGTGATTTATTACCCAGAAATTACATCCCTCGAACTTTTTATATATCACAGCTACCTCCCCCATAGTATTAAGTTATCTATCATTATGCCTCTCCAACTCTCCCTTCCAGTCCTTTCCTCAAAGAGATACAATATCTGTCTGTCCTTAATGACCTTTTCCCTCTAACTCTGTCTCCTTGCATCTCAATCCCTTGTGGACTTGGCATTTTCTGTCCATCACCCATAGGATGTTAGAACTGTTAGGGACCTTAAAAACCATCAAATCAAACTGGATCATTTTACAGAAGAAGAAACTGAGACTGAGAGAGATTAATTTCCTTGATAAGCCTAACAGGTTCAGGGCTCAACACATTAACACTGCCTCCCTGACTCCAATACTCAGGTTATCCTTTGCCTTTTATCTCAATCTCAATTCCTTCTCCTATGGTCCCAAACCTCAGTATCTCACACCATTGTTCTTCCAGTGTGCTCTTCCCTTTCTACCACCCACAAATACTATGTAGTCCCTCTGTCTGTATCTGTCTCTGTTTATCTCTATCTCTGTCTCTCTTTATTGAACTAACCTTCACTCAATCTCCCTATATCCCCAATTGTATTTTCTTTTTGATCTCCCCTTTCTTTGTTCAAAGTACACAGCACTATCCACTGTGGCACCTAGATGCTTTTCCCAGAATGTCCCATCCCCAGTTGGCTTCTCCTTGTCTTTCTGTCCACCTGATATCTCTGTTGAGGTCCCGTACCTCTGTCTCTCACCACCCTGCACAATGGTCTCTCTCCCCTCTCCTTGTAAAGGGGGCTACAAGTCCCTTTTCTCTCTTTCTTTCTCTGTCTCTCTGTGTTTCCCTCTTTGTATCACCATATCTCTCTCCTGTCTCTCTGATTTCATCTCTGTGTTTTTCTACCCTTTAGTCCGTCTGTCTCTCTCCCTCTCTTTCCTTCTCTCTCCTTTTCTCTCTCTCTCTCTCTGTCTCTCTCTCTCTGTCTCTATCTCTCTCTCTGTCTCCCTCTCTCTCTGTCTCTCTCTCTGTCTCTCTCTGTCTGTGTGTGTGTGTGTGTGTGTTTCTTTTTCCAGGCAATGCACTGGTGTACCCTCCATCTCCTCTATACATACCAGTCCCCTCCTTGTGTCCCTCTGAATTCCTCATAAAGCTCTTGTCTGTATTTTGCTCTCTTTATTTCACTCTCTCCCTCTATCCCAATTCCAAGTGGTACTTGTCTTAGTTCTCCTTCAATCCCAGAAATCTTGGAAGTATCTTCAGAAGCCCCTGAGTACAATGCGATCATTTTAGAGAAGCCTGGGCCTCTGCTTCTCACCCCCAGGCACAGTGATCTCTTCCCTCCCTAGCTCCCCCACTGCCAAGGAATCTTCTCTCTCTAAGTCCCCTATCCTCCTGTCTCCGTCTGTGGTGTGAGTGTGTGTGTATTTGCGTGTGTGTGTGTGTGTGTGTGTGTGTGTGTATATCTCACCAGTGGACTAACCTCCATGCTATCTTCCCACATCCTCACTTAGCCCCTTCCTTTCAGTCTTCCTTTTCTCTGTCCATGGTATTCTCTTCCTTGCATTCCTCTCCCCTCCTCAAAAGTCTTTTCCCTCAATCTCAGTCTCTCCGCCTCTGCCCCAATACCAAGTAGTCTTTTCTTTCTCTCTCAGTAAAGCACAGAATCTTAGAGAGATGGAAGGTGTCTGACAAGCCATCAAGTCCAAAGATGTCTTTTTACAAAAGGGAAAACTGAGTGTGAGAGTTTAAGTGACATGCCCAGTATCAAACAACTAATAGGTTGGCAAGAGAATCTTGAACACATCATTTTGACTCTACTTAACGTGCTTGGTTGAAGCCTTTCTGTCTGTCTCTCTCCCACCATCCATGCCCAGCAGGCCCTTCACTGGGTCTTTTGCCCACTTACTCTCTTTCCTGCCCATTCAACTCCATGGGACTTGCCCTTCTCTCTTTATCACTGATAGGACCATCCAACAGGAAGGGCTCATTGGTGGCCAACTCCATTTCCATCTTTTTTTAGAGGAAGAAATTCAAGTTGAGAAAAGCTAAGGGACTTGACCAGCTGGTAATTTTCAGAAGTAAGTTGCTAACTCAGGGTGAATTGACTCCAAATACAAGCTTCTATTTGTTCTGGCAAATATTGCCCCCTAACCCATCCCCTTCATCCTCAGATGTGCCCCCCACTGGATCCTTCAACTGCCTCCTCTCTGCTTCTCCCCACCCTCCATCATGGGCTCTTCCCTCTCTCCTTGTCCAGTTACCAACTAGTCGTTCCTTCTCTTTGTGTCTGTCCCCACCCCACTGGCCCACTCCAGTGCTCTTCCTTCTATCTTCCTCCTCTCATTCCCTTTTGTCCATCCCCTTTCATTCCTCACCTCTCCTTTGTACACAGTGGAACTAGTCCTGCTCCTTCCCTTGAATTCACTTCCCAGAAGTCTTTGACAGCTTTCAGACTCTCCAAAACCACAGCAAGGCGATTTAGCCTTTTTCATCACTTTCTGTCACTTACAGGTCAGAGGTTTAGAGGTGGAAGGAAACTTAAGGGTGAATTGAGTCTAACCCTGAAGAAACTGAGGTTTAGACAGTTAAAGAGAACTGCTTTGGGACAGGGAGCAAGTAGGTTTGTAAGTTAGCACTAGAACTCAGGTCCTCCTGACTCCAAGCACCATCCTTTATCCACTAGGAGAACCATCTGCCTCACCCACCACTATCACTATCTCAGTTATCTGTGGTCCCTTCCCTATGTCTTTGCCTCTCTGTCTCTCTGTCTCTCTCTGTCTCTGTCTCTCTGTGTCTCTGTCTCTCTGTCTCTGTCTCTGTCTCACTCTGTCTCTCTCTCTGTGTCTCTGTCTCTGTCTCTCTGTCTCTCTCTCTGTCTCTCTCTCTGTCTCTCTCTCTGTCTTTCTCTCTCTCTCTCTCTCTCTCTCTCTCTCTCTCTCTCTCTCTCTCTCTCTCTCTCTTTCTCTCTCTATTTCCTTGTATGGCTTTAATGGAATTTTCCTTCTAACTGTATCTCTCCCCTCCCACCCCAGTCCCTAGGGGCTCTCCTCTTCTTTCTCATAAAGTCACAGGATTTTTGAGCTAGAAGGTACTTTAAAAGTGTTTGAGTTCAAGAATATCATTTTTAAAACAGAAGAAACTGAGGTTTAAAGCAAATGTTAAGTGACTTGCCCAGGGTCACAGAGCTCTGAGTTTGTGAGGCAAGCTTTCCAGGTCAGGCCATCCTGACTCCAAGTACATGGTTCTGGTCAGAAGGACCCCTTGCACCTCTTTGACCCCAACCCCTGCCCATTGTTCTCAGACTTGTTTTGTCCCTTTCTTCCCTCCTTCACCAGCTAGGAAGGCTCAGATGGAGTTGCTGAATTCCCATCCCATTTCATGCCAATCTGATCCACTCGGAGCCCTCTCTGCCTACTCATTCTGCTCTGTCACTACTTATCTTCTCTCCTGCCTTATTGGATAGTCTGCACAGTGCCCAGGCTACTTCCTAGCACACCCCATTAGCAAGTCTTCTTCCTCTGCTCTCTAGCCATTGGCTCTCCTCCCACTAACACACTCTGCTTCCTTCTCTGAATTTCCCCTCCATATTCACAATGTTCTCCTGCCCTGTTTTCTCCCTTTCCTCCAACCCAGTTTCCTTTCCCTCTGTCCCTTGGCTCCCCCATCTCCAATGGTGCCTTCCCTTTGTCTCTTACCTCTTTCTCCCCTCCCAAATGGTATCATCCTTCTCCCCCCATCCCCATCCTCCATGGTTTCTTCTCTTTGTCTCTCCCCATTCATTTTTTCCCAGTGGTCCATTCCCTCTTTCTCTCTCCCTCTTCTTTCTAAGAAGTGGTTCTTTCCCTTTGTTTCTCCCCATTCCCCATTTCCAGTGATGCTTTCCCATTTCCTCTCCCTTTTTTCTACCCTCCTTGATGTTATGTTCCTTCTCCCTCCCCCCATCCCCTATGGTCTCTTCCCTTTGTCTTCCTCTCTCCCCTTTTTTCAATGGTCCCTTCCTTCTTTCTTGCTCTCTCTTCTCCCTAAGCAATGGTCCATTCTTTATGCTGTCTGCTCCCTCCCTATCACTAAATATCCTTGGTATTGGAATAAACGCAAAGAGATTACATCTCCCTTCTCTTGTCCTCAGTGCTGTCTTCCCTCTTCCCCTATTCCACATGCTCCTTTCCTTTTGTCTCCCCATCTTTTCCTTTCCCAATGGTCCCTGGTCTCCTTTTCTCTCTTTAATACCTAGTAGTTTTTTCTCCTTATCTCTCTCCCATTGTCCATATCAGTTGCATCCCATTGTCTCACTCCTCCTTTCCTCAATGGTATCGTCATTGTCTCTCCCTTTCTCTTCCAATGGTCTCTTTCCTTTGACTTTCTTCCCTCTTCCCATTGGTCTTTTCCTTTGATCCCCTCTATGTGTCTCTGTCTCTCTCACTCTCTGTCTCTGTTGGTCTGTCTCCTTCCTCTTCCTTCTCTCTTCTTTCTACTCAGTCATCCCTCTATTTCTTTCCAGCTCCCTAGGTTCGCTTCCAATCACTTTCCCAAGTGGACTTTTCCATTTATTTTTTCCTTTCCTTTCCCCTAGGCCCTTCCCAACCACTTCTTGGGTTTCATTGTCTGTCTAGGCCCCATTGCACTGGCCTGCTCCCTTATTTATTCCATCTCCTCCCTCCCTAGTGGTGGCTTTACTTTACTTCTCTCCCCCCGTGCTTAGTGTGCTTAGTGAATTCTTCTCTTTGTCTTCTCCCCGTCCCATCCCACCTTAGTAGCCTCATCCTTCCGTTTCTTTTCTTTCATCCAAAATGGCCCCTTCCCTTTTCTTTCTCCCTCCTTCTTCCCTAAAGATCTTTTCTCTTCCCCCCACTCCAAGTGTTCTGGTCACACTCTTCTCCCATATCACAAGATAATCATTTAAGGTCATTTGGACTCCAATAATGACCAAAGCCTGAAATAATAAGCCAGAAGAAGCACTTCAGTCTAACAGACATACCTTTCTTTGTTCTCTGAGTAAACCCAGAGAATGCCTCTTCCTGTGTCAACAACTACAAGGCCAGATGAAGCTGACTAAGTGCATTCTCTGTTTATGGTCATTAAACTGAAGCACTTTAACCCAAGACACTATCTTGAATAATGGGACTTTTCTTGTCTTAATATTTTATGGACATGTGGTAAAGGAAACATGGATATCCTGGCTTGTAATTTCAATTGACACTTTGTCAACTCTCTTATCTTATTGTATTTACAACCTATCCAATTAAGAAAATTCCTTTCTCATACTATGGTTAAACACATATGGAGCTCATAAATTTTGGTGACAGAGACATCCTGAGTTGGGATTGTTCAAAAATGTATATAACTTCTCATCTTTTTATCAGCCAGTCAGAATTAAAGCTCTGGCTCCACGTATACATGTATTTTACTAGCTTAAGGGATTGAACAATGTGAGTTTATATATATCCTAGCCTATTTGCCCCTTTAACCAAACTTTCAGGTGGACACTCATAATGGCCTTTTCTTTTTGCCTCTCCCCAACAGCATAGTAAACTTTCATTCCCTTTCTCCAGGGGTCTCTTCCTCTTTTCCTCTGACCAGTGGTCTTTTTTCTCTATATTTTCCTTCATTCATGACATCACAGATTTATAGCTAGAAGGGAATCAATGGCTATGAAATACAACAGCTTTTTCAGGGTTGGAATCAGAGGCTGAGAGGTTAAGTAACTGCCCAGACTCACAAAGAAACTGGGTCAAGATTTGAAGTTGTCAATCTAAATTAAAGTACAAAGTTCTATCTACTGTGACATCTAGTTGGCTTCCCCAGTATGGTCCATCCCCAGTTGACTCTTCTCTCTGTTTCTCCATCTCATCTCTCCCTTCTGGTCTCAGATCTTTATCTTTCAACCCCCCCCCACAATAGTTTCTCTTTATTGTCTCTCTCCTTTCCATTTGAAGGAGATACTTTGTCTCTTCTCTGTCCCTATCTCTCTCTGTCTATCCCCTCCCCCTGCACCCTTACCCCATCACTCTAACATCTTCTCACTCCTTTTGTGTCTCTCTCTTTGAAATCTACTGGCATCCTTTCCCTTTGACTTCCTCCCTCTCTTCTTTCCACACTAGTTCTCTCCCTCTGTTTCTCTTATTTCGTTACAAGGCAATTCTCTCTATTTCACTCTCTCTCCCTCTATCCCAACACCGAGTGGCATTTTTCTTCATTCTCCTTCAATACCAAAATCACAGTTATGGTCTTGGACGTGTCCTCAGAAGCCCCTGAGTAAAATCTCATCATTTTTTAGGAAAGAAGAAGATGAGACTGATAGAATAGAAGTGATCTGCACAGAGTTATACAGATAGGTAGTGAGGTAGTGGAGGAGGATTTGGACTCAAGTCATCTAGGGTCCAGGGACACTGCTTGTGCAGTGGACAGAGTGCTGGGCCTGGAGTCAGAAAAACTTGAGCTCAAATCCAATATTTACTAGTAGCGTGATTCTTGGCAAACCACAAGCTCTATGTGCCTCATTTTTCCAAACTGTAAAATGTGGATGATAGCACCTACTGCTGAAGATTTTTGTGAAGATGAAATGGAATGATTTCATTAGGCATTTAGCACAGAGTCTGACACATAGTAATCACTTAACAAAGCTTGTTTCCTTCCTTCTCCTTCCCCAGTCCCTTTTTCCCTTTGTATCTTGCCTTCTAAACCTCTCCCTTGTTGTTCAAAATCTCCATCAACAATTCTATAGTAGAAAATGGTGGAGTAAGAGCATGAACCTATCTAAGCTCTAAGACAAACTCCCATAGATACCTCTAAAAAGAGAATCTGAACAAATTTTAGAGGGACAGAATAGAGGAGACAGTGTGGCAGATTTCCAGCCCAGGATAGCCTGGAAGGTGTCTGGGAAGGATCTGTTGCACGGGGCTGGAGGAGTGCACAGGGCACAAACTGTACCAGCATGGACCCTACCATAGCAAAGCTAAGCTGGAACCACCTGGAGGTCTGAAGCAGAGGCAGCAGTATGGATTTTCAAACATATCAGCCCAGGATGGGAGTCCGCTGAAACTGAGAGAGAAGCTCAGAACCCCAGGTAACATCAGTAGCCACTCCTGAGATTATCAGCATGCAGATTTAGTGTCTGTAAGTCACCTACTTGAACTTCAGGGAGCCAAGATGGTAGAGTGATCTGTAAATGTTCTCTCCCTCCCCTTGCTGAACTTGGAAAACCCAGAGAATATTTCCCTAGGAAACATCCTAGAATAGCAAGATCAGTCAAAGGGGTAAACAGTCTCTTAACTCAAAAGGCTAGGAAAATTGCAAAGGGGGGTCCCTCTTGCTGTGGCTGAAGGGGACCAGTGCAGCATTGGAGCTGTCCCAGACAGCCACATCTCAGCAAACCAGGAGGAGATCCTGAGCCCCAGGGGAGTGGAGCCTGTAAACCCTAACACCAGCAGGGGAATTGGGCAGACACCAGCACAGACACCAGGGCAGACCAGATGCTGAGTCTGCCTGTGCTCTAGCTCAGTATAGGAGACCTCCTGTGGTCAGATCACCCCTCCCCTACACCTCTTGCAATGAGCTCCAGGGTAATTCCAGGGAAACCCAGAAAGACTTCACCTGGCCCCTGCTTTGGCACACTAGCAGCTCAGCACCAGGTAAGCTACAGCTCTCTAGCTTCTAAATGAAAACACCAGAGGCCACAATACACAAAGACTCACATTCTGAGCCCAAGAACTGTGGAACAGAGCCCCATAAGCAGAGATCCATTATAAAAGCCAGGAAATAGGCTATCATCATGAGCAGGAAGCAAACCAGAAAAGAAAAGACCATAGAATCTTACTATGGGGACAAGGACCAAAACACGAATACTTAAGAGGTCAGGATTGAGACTGTATTCCCATCTGAAACCTCAGAAGGGAATATGAACAGGTCTCAAGCCCAAAGAGAAATTCTTGGAAGAGCTCAAGAAGGATTGTAAAAGCCAAATTACAGAGGCAGAAGAAAAAATGGCCAATGATTTTAAAAATATGAAAAAAAAAGAATTCACTGAAGAATTTTAAAAGAAAATTGGACAAATGGATAAAGAGATACAAAAGCTAACTAGAACAATTGGACAAATGAAAAAGGAGATGCAAAAGTTAACTGAAGAAAACTATTCATTAAAAATCAGAATTAGGCAAGTAGAAGCTAATGACTCCATGAGACATCAAGAAATGGTCAAACAGAATCTAAAGAATGAAAAATAGAAGAAAATCTAAAATATCTCATTGGAAAAACAACTGACCTGGAAAATAGATCCAGAGAGAAAAATCTAAGAATTATTGGTCTACCAGAAAGCCATGAAAAAGAGCCTGGACAATATCTTCCAAGAAATCTTCAAGGAAAACTGTCTTGAGGTCATAGATCCAGAGGGCAAAATTGTCATTGAAAGACTCCATTGATCACCTCCTGAAAGATATCCCAAACTGAAAACACCAAGGAATATTGTTGCCAAATTCCAAACAGCCAGAAAGAAACCATTCAAATATCGAGGAGCTACAGTCAGGATCACACAGGACCTCACAGCTTCTACATTAAAAGATAAGAGGGACTGGAATATGATGTTTTGCAAGGCAAAGGAGCTTGGACTATAACCAAGGATCTCAAAATTGAGATCAGCAAAATTGAGCTTAATATTTCAGGCAAGGAGATGGACATTCAATGAAATAAGGGACTTCCAGGCCTTCCTGGTGAAAAGAGCAGAGCTCAATGGAAAATTCAGTCTTCAAGTACGAGTCTCAAGAGAGGCATAAAAAGGTAAACGGGGGGAGGGGGGAAACAACTTGTTATTCAATATGGGCAAACTCTTTACATCCCAATAAGGAAAGATGATACTTGTTAACTTGAGAATTGTATATTTATTATGTAATTTAAAAGGGATATACATAGATAGAGGGAGTAGTTATAAAATGTGATTTAAGGGTGCAAAGGAGATGTGAAAAGGAGGAAGCAGAAAAAGGTAAATTACATCACAGGAAGAGGCACAAAAACATATTACAGTAGAGGGAACGAGGGGAGGGAGATGAGCACGGTTTGAGATTTATTGTCATCTGATTTGTTTCAAGGAGGGAACAACAAACTCAGTTAAGTATAGAAATCTATACTGTAGACAGTAGGAGGGGAAAGGGGAAAGAAAAGGGAGGGGAGACTAAAAGGGAGGAAAGAAGTAGTAAGGGAAAGGGGAGAATAAAGGGAGGGAGGCCAATAGAAGGGAGGAAAGACTTAGGGAAGTAGAGGTCAAAAATTAAAACTCGACTGTGGAGGGGAAGGGAGAACTGAAAGCATAAACAGGGGAAAGAGAATGGAGGGAAAGACACAGATAGTAATCATAACTGTGAATGTGAATGGGATGAACACTCCATAAAACAGAGACAGATAGCAGAATGGATTGAAAAACATAACCCAACAATATGTTATTTACAAGAAACGCATTTGAAACAGGGGATACACACAGGATAAAGGTAAAAGACTGGAGCAGAATATATTATGCTTCATTCAACTGGTGACAAAAAAGCAGGGGTAGCAATCTTAATCTCAGACAAAGTAAAAGCAAAAAGAGATCTAGTCAAAAGAGATAAGGAAGGAAACTATATCCTGCTAAAAGTCATCATAGACAATGAAGCAATATCATTACTGAACATAAACAAAGTGGTATAGCATCCACATTCTTAGAGGAGAAGTTAAGGGAGTTACAGGGAGAAATAGACAGAAAATCTATACTAGTGGGGGACCTCAACCTCCCCCTCTCTGAATTTGACAAATCTAACCTAGAAATGATCAAGAAAGAAGTGAAGAAGGTGAATAGAACTCTGGATAAGGTAGATATGATAGATCTCTGGAGAAAGCTGAATGGGGATAGAAAGAAATTTACCTTTTTCTCAGTGGTACATAGCACATATACAAAAATTGACCATGTACTAGGGCATAAAAACCTCACAATTCAGTGTACAAAGACAGGGATAGACAATGCATTCTTCTCAGATCATAATGCAAGAAAAATTCTATGTAATAAAAGGCCATGGAAAAATAGACCTAAAATAATTGGAAGACAAATAATTTAATCCTAAAAAATGAGTGGGTTAAACAACAAATCATAGAAACAATCAATAGCTTCATTCAAGAAAATGACAATAATGAGACAATCTACCAAAACTAATGGAATGCTCCAAAAGTAGTTCTTAAGGGAAGTTTTATATCATTGAATGTCTACATGAATAAAATAGAGAAAGAGGAGATCAATGAATTGGGTATGCAGCTGAAAAAGCTGGAAAAAGAACAAATTGAAAATCCCCAAGTAAATATCAATTTAGAAATACTGAAAATCAAAGGCATGATTAATAAAACTGAAATCAAGAAAACTGTTGAACTAATAAATAAAACTCAGAGTTGGTTTTATGAAAAAATGGATAAAATTGATAAACTTTTGGTCAATTTGATTTTAAAAAAAGAAAGAAGAAAACCAAATTACCAATATCAAAAACCAAAAGGGTGAACTCACCTCCAATGAGGAGGAAAGTAAAACAATAATTATAAATTAATTTGACCAAACATATGCCCATAAATTTGACAATCTAATTGAGATGAATGAATATTTTCAAAAGTACAAATTGTCCAAATTAACAGAAGAGGAAGTTGAATACTTAAATAACCTCATCTCAGAAAAAGAAATTGAACAAGCCATCAATGCACTCCCTAGGAATAAATCTTCAGGGACGGATGGATTTACAAGTGAATTCTATCAAAAATTTAAAGAACAGTTTTTTCTAATACTATATAGACTATTTGGGAAAATTGGTGAAGAAGGAGTCCTACCAAATTATTTAATGATACAAATATAGTACTAATTACCCAAACCAGGAAGAGCCAAAATGGGGAAAGAAAATTATAGACCAATTTTTCTAATGAATATAGATGCAAAAATTTTAAATAAGATAATAGCAAAAAGAATACAGTAACTTATCATGAGAACGATACATTATGATCAGGTAGGATTTATACCAGGAATGCAAGACTGGTTCAGGATTACAAAAACTATCAGTGTTATTGATCATATCAACAACAAAAGTAACAGAAACCATATGATTATCTCAATAGATGCAGAAAAAGCTTTTGACAAAATGCAACACCCACTCTTATTGAAAACAATAGAGAGCATAGGAAAAAATGGAGTCTTCCATAAAATAATAAGCAGTATCTGCCTAAAACCATCAGTAAGCATTATATGTAACGGGGATAAGCTAGATGTATTTCCAATAAGATGAGGGGTGAAACAAGGATGTCCGTTGTCACCACTGTTATTCAATATGGTACTAGAAATGTTAGCTTTAGCAATAAGAGAAGAAAAATAAATTGAAGGAATTAGAATAGGCAAAGAAGAAACTAAGTTATAACTCTTTGCAGATGATATGAAGATATACTTAGAGAATCCTAGAGAATCAAGCAAACAACTTTGGCATAGTTACAGGTTACAAAATAAACTCACATAAGTCATCCACATTTCTATATATTACTAAGAAAGCTCAATAGCAAGAGATAGAAAGAGAAATCTCATTTAAAGCTACAGTAGACACTATAAAATATCTGGGAGTCTACCTGCCAAAACAGACCCAGGGACTATATGAACACAATTACAAAACACTTTTCACATAAATAAAGTCAGATCTAAGTAATTGGAAAAGCATCATCTATTCATAGGTAAGCTGAGCTAATATAATAAAAATGACAATTCTAGCTGAAGTGAT
This sequence comes from Notamacropus eugenii, assembly GCF_028372415.1. Classification (NCBI taxonomy): domain Eukaryota; kingdom Metazoa; phylum Chordata; class Mammalia; order Diprotodontia; family Macropodidae; genus Notamacropus; species Notamacropus eugenii. The sequence goes on along the minus strand of NC_092879.1, from coordinate 44,528,489 downwards.
TTACTTATTCAGTGCCATACCAATCAAACTACCAAAAAAACTGTTTTCTAGAGCTAGAAAAAATAATATCAAAACTAATCTGGAAGAATAAAAAGTCCAGAATATCAAGGGAATTAATGAAAAAGAACACTAGGGGAGGTGGCCTAGCTCTACCAGATCTCAAATTGTATTATAAATTAGCAATCATAGAAATCACTTGGTACTGGCATACACCAGTGGATTGGGTTAGGTGCTCAAGACACAATAGTCAATGAATAAAACAATCTACTGTTTGATAAACCCAACCACCGCCACCTTCTGGGATAAGACCTCACTGTTTGACAAAACCTGCTGGGGAAACTGGACAACAGTGTGGTGGAAGCTGAGCATAGACCAATCCATGACATTGTACACAAGAATAAATTCCAAATAGATACATAACCTAGGTGTAAAGACCGATACTATAAACAAATGAGGGGAGGAAGGAATAGTATATTTGTCAGATTTATGGAGAAGGGAGAAATGTATGACCAAACAAGAGATGGAGAACATTATGAAGTGCAAAATGGATAATTTTGATTACATTAAATTGAAAAGTTTTTGCACAAACAAACCCAATGAAACCAAGATTAGGAGGGAAGTAGAAAACTGGGAAAGAATTTTTGCAAGTAATGTCTGTGATAAAGGCCACATTTCTAAAATATATAGAGAACTGAGTCAAATGTACAAGCATACAAGTCATTCCCCAATTGATAAATGGTCAAAGGACATGAACAGGCAGTTTCCAGAGGAAGAAATTAAAGGTATCTATAGTCATATAATAAATGCTCTAAATCACTATTGATTAGAGAGATGAAAATCAAAACAACTCTGAGATACCACATCACAACTATCACATTGGCTAACATGACAAAACAGGAAGATGATAAATATTGGAGAAGATGTGGGAGAGTTAAAACACTGATTCATTGTTGGTGGAGCTGTGAGGTAATCCAACTATTCTGGAGAGCAATTTGGAACTATATGCAAAGGGCTACAAAAACATGCATACCCTTTGACTCAGCAATATTGCTTCTAGGCCTTTATCCCAAAGAAAACATAAAAATGGGAAAGGGTCTCACAAGTGCAAAAATATTTATAGCAGCTCTCTTTATGGTGGTCAAGAACTGGAAATTGAGGAGATGCTCATCAACTGGGGAATGACTGAACAAGTTGAATGTAATATGAATGTAATGGAATACTATTGTGCTATAAGAAATGAAGAACAGGAAGACTTCAGAGAGGGCTGAAAGGACTTATATGAACTGATGCTGAGTGAAAGGAGCAGAACCAGGAGATCATTGTACACAGTAACAACCACAGTATGCATGAAATTTTTCTGGTAGACTTAGCCCTTCTCAGCAATGCAAGGACCTAAAATATTCCCAAAGGACTCTTGAGGCAAAATGCTATCCACATCCAGAGAAAGAACTATGAAATTGGAACCCAGAATGAAGTAGAATATTGTTTCTTGTGTTATGTTTTGTTTTGTTTTTTCTCATGGTTTCTCTCACTGTCATTCTTCCATGCAAAATGACTAATGTGAAAATGTGTTTAATAAGAATATATGTGTAGAACCCATATATGATTGCATGCTATCTCTGGGAGGGAAGGAGGGAGGAGAAGGAGAAAATCTAAGACTTATGGAAGTGATTATAGAAAACTGAAAACAAATAAATTAATAAAAAATAAAGTGTGTTTCTTTAAAAATCAATTCTATAGCAGCACCTTTGGGGAGAGGGGAGGAAGGCAAGGCAATTTGGGTTAAGTGACTTGCCCAAGGTCACAAAGGTAATGTCAAGTGTCTGAAGCCAGACTCAGGTCCTCCTTACTCAAGGGTCTGGGTTCTATTCACTGTGCCACTTAGCTGTCTCCACATAGTAGCACTTTTCTTCTAAATCTGTCTTTCTCCTTCCATCTCAGTCCCCTGAGGGCTTTCCTTTTTCCCTTTGGTTCATTGCATTTTAAAGTTGGAAGAAACCTTAAAGGTCATCAATGCCAGCCTCCCAAGTGTCTTACAGAGGAGGAACAGAAGTGGAGAGATCTTCAATGACTTGCTGAGGTTAATTCAGCTGGAAAATGTCTGAGGCAGGATCTTGACTCAAGGGCATTGCTCTCTCTACCATTAACACCCAGTTGCCTCCCTCAGCCTATGCCCAGTTGTCCCTACCCTTTCCATCCCTGCTTCTTCTCTTCCCTCCCCTGTGGTCCTGGGCTTCTCCCTCTCACACCCTGAAACAGTGGTGTCTTCCCCCTCTAGCTCCCCCACTGCCGAAGAGTCTTCTCTCTCTGTAAATCTTTCGATCTCCACATGTGTGTGTGTATCTCTGTCTATCTACTGGATTAGTCTCCACTTTATGTCCCCACATCCTCACTTAACCCCTTCCTTTGACGTTCCCTTTCTTCTGTCCATGATATTCTCGTCCCTGCATTCTGTTCCCCTCTTCAGAAACCTTTTCCCTCAATCTCAGTCTCTCTGCCTCTACCCCATGACAAGTAGTTTTCTCCTTCTCTTGGTAAAGCATAGAATCTTACAGAGCTGGAAGGGGAATGAGAGGGCATAAAGTCCAAAGATGTCTTTTTACATAAGAGAAAATGGAATCTGAGAGTTTAAGTGACATCCCCAGGGCCAAACAGCTAGTAGGTTTGGAAGAGAAGCTGGAACTCACATCATATTGGCTCTACTTGCCATGTTGTGCTTGGTTGAAGACTTACTGTCTCTTTCTCCCACCATCCACGCCCAGTGGGCCCTTCCCTGGGTCTCTTGCCCACTTACTCTCTTTCCTACCCACTCACTCTCATAAGACTTGCCCTTCTCTCTTCATAACTGATAGAATCATCCAACAGGAAGGGCCCCTTGGTGGTCAACTCCATCTCCATCTTGTTTTTAGAGGAGGAAATTCAAGCTGAAAAAGTTTAGTGAGTTGACCAGCTAGTAATTTTCAGATGAAAGTTGCTAATTCAGGGTGATTTGATTCCAAGTACAACGTTCTGTTCTGGCAAAGAGCCGTCCCCAACCCATCCCCTTCATTCTCAGATGTGCCCCCACTGGGTACTTCAGTTCCCTCCTCTCTGCCTCTCCCCACCCTCTACCATGCGCTCTTCCCTCTCTTCCTGTCCAATTACCAAGTAGTCTCTTCTCCTTCTCTTTGTCTCTCTCTGTCTTTGTCTCCCCCAAAACTGGCCCACCCCAAGTGATCTTCCTTCTGTCTTCCCCCTCTCATCCCCTTTGGTTCATCCCCTTTAATCCCCCACCTCTCTTTTGTACACAGTAGGCCTTGTCCTGCTCTTTCTCCCTGAATCCACTCCCCAGAAGCTTTTGGTAGCTTTGAGAGTCTCTCTGCCACCACAGCAAAGCCATTTAACCCTTTCCTTCTCTTTCTGTCACTTATAGCTCAGAGGTTTAGAGGTGGAAGGAAACTTAAGGGTGAATTGAGTCTAACCCTGAAGAAACTGAGGTTTAGACAGTTGAAGAGACCTGCTTTGGGACAGGGAGCAAGCGGGTTTGTAAGTCAGCACTAGAACTCAGGTCCTCCTGACTCCAAGCATCATGTTTTATCCACTACGAAAACCAGCTGTCTCAACCACCACTATTACTATCCAAATTCTCTGTGGTCGCTTCCCTATTTTTCTGCCTCTCTGTCTCTCTGTCTCTGTCTCTCTGTGTCTCTGTCTCTCCCTGTGTCTCTGTCTCTGTCTCTCTGTGTCTCTGTGTCTGTGTCTCTGTGTCTGTGTCTGTGTCTCTCTCTCTCTGTCTCTCTCTGTCTCTCTGTCTCTCTGTCTCTCTCTCTCTTTCTCTCTCTATTTCCTTGTATGGCTTTAATGGAATTTTCCTTCTAACTGTATCTCTCCCCTCCCACCCCAGTCCCTAGAGGCTCTCCTCTTCTTTCTCATAAAATCACAGGATTTTTGAGCTAGAAGGTACTTTAAAGGTGTTTGAGTTCAAGAACATCATTTTAAAGCAGAAGAAACTGAGGTTTAAAGCAAATGCTAAGTGACTTGCCCAGGGTCACAGAGCTCTGAGTTTGTGAGGCAAGCTTTCCAGGTCAGGCCATCCTGACTCCAAGTACATGGTTCTGGTCAGAAGGACCCCTTGCGCCTCTTTGACCCCAACCCCTGCCCATTGTTCTCAGACTTGTTTTGTCCCTTTCTTCCCTCCTTCACCAGCTAGGAAGGCTCAGATGGAGTTGCTGAATTCCCATCCCATTTCATGCCAATCTGATCCACTCGGAGCCCTCTCTGCCTACTCATTCTGCTCTGTCACTACTTATCTTCTCTCCTGCCTTATTGGATAGTCTGCACAGTGCCCAGGCTGCTTCCTAGCACACCCCATTAGCAAGTCTTCTTCCTCTGCTCTCTAGTCATTGGCTCTCCTCCCACTAACACACTCTGTTTCCTTCTCTGAATTTCCCCTCCATATTCACAATGTTCTCCTGCCCTGTTTTCTCCCTTTCCTCCAACCCAGTTTCCTTTCCCTCTGTCCCTTGGCTCCCCCATCTCCAGTGGTGCCTTCCCTTTGTCTCTCACCTTTTTCTCCTCTTCCTAATGGTATTGCCCTTCTCCCCCCCACCCCTCATCCTCCATGGTTTCTTCCCTTTGCCTCTCCCCACTTGTCTTTTTTCCAGTGGTTCAGTCCTTCTTTCTCTCTCCCTCTCCCTCTTAATCAGTGGTTCTTTCCCTTTTTCTTTTCCCAAGTCTCATTCACAATGGTCCCTTCCTACTTTCTCTCTCCCTCTTCTCCTTGATCAATGGTCCACTCCTTTAGACTGTCTCCTTCCTCCCCATTACTATTCATTATTTTAATTTTCTCTTTCCACTCTCCTCAGCCCTGTTTTTCTTCTTACCCCATCCCCTATGCTTCTTTCCCTTTGTCTCTCTGCCTCTCACTTACCTGTCCTAACGATACCTTGTCTCTTTTTCTCCCCTTAATACACAGTGTTGTTTTCTTTTCTTTGTCCCTCTCCCTCTATCCATATAGGACCCTTCTCATTGTCTCACTCTTTCTTCTCCCTTCATCAGTGGTGTCTTCCTTCTCTCTCCCCTTATTTCCTGTGTGTCCTTTTTGTTTCACCTCCCACCACTACCCAACACTTTCTTTTCCCATGATTCCTCCCCCTGATCCTCTCCCCCTTCCTTGTAGTCCTTTCTATTTATATGTCTGTCTGTCTGTCCATCTGTCTGACTTTCTCTCTCTCTCTATCCCCTCCCTTCCCATCCCCTTTCCCAAGTGCTCTTTTCCTTTGGTTTTTGCTTCTTCTTTCCCTTAGGATCTGCCCAACAATTTCTTCGATTCCATTCTGCTTCGTCCCTCTTGCCAATAGTCCCCTCTATTATTTCTTCCCTCTCCTCCCTCCCTAGAGATGACTTTACTTTGTTTCTCTCCCCCCACATTTAGAAAACTCTTCTCTTTGTCTCCTTCCCCTCCCATCCCACTGTAGTAGCCTCTTCTCTATGTTTCTCTTCTCTCATCCAAAATGATCCCTTTCCTTGGTCTCTCTCCCTCCTTCCTCACCAAGAAAATCTCTCCATTTTGCTCCTCACACCAAGTGCTCTGGTCACACTCTTTTACCGTATCTCATAGTGACCTTTCTCTTTTTCTTTCACTAAGGTCCTAGTAAACACTTCCAGTATACTTTCCTCCCTTTTACCCAGTGGTCTATTTCTCTTTCCCCTGACCAATGATCCTTTTTCCCTCTATCTCTTTCCATCACTCATGAGATAATAGATTTATAGAAAGAAAGGTATCAGTGGCTATGAAATACTAACACTTTTCAGAGTTGGAAACTGAGGCTGAGAGGTTAAGTGATTGCCCAGGCTCACAAAGAAAGTATTTGAGAGAAGATTCAAACTCGTCAATCTAAATTCAAGTACAAAGTTCTATCTACTATGACATTCAGTTGGCTTCCACAGCATGGTGCATCCCCAGCTGGCTTTTCCCTATGTGTTTCTCCATCTCTATTCTGGTCCCAGACCTCTGTCGTTCATTCCCTCTACAATGGTCTGTCTTCATTCTCCCTCTCCTTCCCACTTAAAGGAGACCTTTCATCTCTTCTCCTTCTCTTTCTGTCTCTATTTCTGTGTTTACCTCTATCTTTCTTTGTCTCTGTCTCCCTTCCTCTTGTCTCTCTGACTTCTTCTCTGTCTCATTCTATCCTTTTGTCTGTCTCTCCCTGCAGTCAACTAGTATCCCTTCCCTTTGACTTTCTCCTTCTCCTCTTCCACACTAGTCCCTTTCCTCTCTTTCTCTGACCTCCACACAAAGTGATTGTTTCTATTTCACTCTCTCACTCTCTTTCTCAGTAACAAGTGGTATTTTTCTTCTTTCTTCTTTATTCCCAGAATCATAGATATAGCCTTGGATATGTCCTCAGAGGTCCCTGAGTGCAATCTCATTATTTTAGAGAATAAGAAACTGAGACTGGGAGAGTAGAAGTGATCTACACAGAGTTATAGTTTTGGGGGTTGGATTTAAACTCAAATCATCCAGGCTCCAGGGACACTGCTTGTGTAGAGGATAGAGAGCTGGGCATGGAGTCTGTAAGACCTAAGTTCAAATGTAGCCTCCGACATTTGCTAGCTCTGTGACTCTTGGCAGTTTGCAGTGTCTGTGTGCCTCAATTTCCTAAACTGTACAATGAGGATTGTGATCACACCTACTGCAGAGGGCTGTACTGGGGATCAAATAAGATGATATTTGTAAAGTGTTCAGTACAGTGACTGACGCATAGTAGCCAATTAATAAAAGTTTATTTCCTTCCTACCTTTCCCCAGTCCTTTCTTCCCTCTAGATCTCTCCCTCTACTCCTCTCCCTTATGGATCAAAACCTCTGTCACCCATTCTACAGTAGCACTTTTCCCTCTCCATCTCATCTACATTATCAAGTAGTTCACTTCCCCTCTTCCTCTCCAGCTCTTTTTCTTCCTCTGTGTTCTTTCTCCGTTTGTCTCTCCCCTCCTTAACAGTCTTCTCACTTTTTCTCTCTCTCCTCCCATCTCAGTCCCCTGAGGACTTTCTTTCACCTTTCCATCATTCATAAGATTTTAATGCTGGAAGGAACCTTGGAGGCCATCAAATCCGCAAATACCTTACAGATGAGAAAGGAGAGGCTAAGAGACCTTCAAGGACTTGCTGAGGCTAATTCAGCTGGAAAATGTCTGAGGCAGAAACTGGAATCAATGGCATTGCTCTCTCCACCATTAATGACCATCTGCCTACCCCCGCCCATCCCCAGCTGTCCCTACCCCTTCGATCCTTGCTTCTTCTCCCTCCCCAGGGATCCTAGGCCTCTCGCTCTCACACCGTGGCACAGTGGTGTCTTCCCCCTCTAGCTTCTCCTCTGCCAAGAAGTCTTGGCTATATATTTAAGTCTTTCTCTCTCTACATCTGGTTCTCCCTGTCTTTGTCTCGCTCTACTGGATTAACCTCCACTTGATCTCCCCACATCCTCACTTAGTACCTTCCTTTCAGTCTCCCTTTCCTCTGTCCATGGTATTCTTTTCCTTGCATTCCTCTCCCCTCTTCACAAGTCGTTTCCCTCAATCTCAGTCTCTCTGCCTCTTCCCCAATACCAAGTAGTCTTTTCCTTTTCTCTTGGTAAAGCATAGAATCCTAGAGATCTGGAAGGAAAAGTAGATGCCATCAAGTCTAAAGGTTTCTTTTGAAAGAAGAAGAAACTGAGCCTGACAGTTTAAGTGACATGCTGAGGGTCGTACAGCCAGTACATTTGCAAGAGTACATTCAACTCATATTATTTTGATTTGAATTACCATTCCCTGATTGGTAGGTGAATTTCTCTCTCTCTCTCTCTCTCTCTCTCTCTCTCTCTCTCTCTCTCTCTCTCTCTCTCTCTCTCTCTCCTTCCTAAGGGTCCTTTCCCTTTATTTTCTGTCTCTGTCTCACACTCTGTCTGTCACTCTCTCTGTCTCTCTCTCTCTTCTTTATAGTGGTGCTTTTCCTTTATTTTCTGTCTCTATCTCTGTCTCTGTCTCAGTCTCTCTCCTTCTCTCTCTTGTTCTCTCTCTTCTTCCTATTGGTCCTTTCCATCTGTCTTTCTATCTGTTTGTCTCTGTCTGTCTCTCTCTCTTCTTTCCCTTTATTCTCTGTCTCTGTCTCTCTCTCTCTCCCCCTGTATTTTGTTCTCTCTCTTCTGCTCTTGGTCCTGTCCTTCTGTCTGCCAGTCTGTTGATCTGTTGGTCTGTCTCTCTTCTTCTTTTTTTTTTGAATCAGCAATAGAAGTTTTATTGATGCTTTTTTCTTTAGTCCATTACATCTAATTCTATCATTTTCTTATTAATTTATTTGTTTTCAGTTTTCTACAATCACTTCCATAAATCTTTGATTTCCCCCCCTCCCTCTCCTATCCCTCCTCGAGGCAGTATGGAATCTTACATGACTTTTACACAAACATTCTTATTAAACACGTTTTCACATCAGTCATGTTGCATAGAAGAATTAAAATGAATGGAAGAAACCATGAGAAAAACCAAAACAAAACAAAAAATAAGGCAGGAGAAAATATTCTGCTTCATTCTGTGATCCAATTTCACAGTTCTTTCTTTGGATGTGGATGGTATTTTGCCTCAAGACCGCATTGGGAATGTTTTAGGTCCTTTCATTGCTATGAAGTACTAAGTCTACCAGAAAAATTTCTCACACACTGTGATTGTAGCTGTGTACAAAGTTCTCCTGGTTCTGCTCCTTTCACTCAGCATCAGTTCATATAAGTCCTTCCAGGACTCTCTGAAGTCTTCCTGTTCATCATTTCTTATAATACAATAGTATTCCATTATATTCATATATCACAACTTGATCAGATATTCCCCAAATGATGGGCATCCTCTCCATTTCCAGTTCTTGGTCACCACAAAGAGAGCAGTTATAAATATTTTTGTACATGTGTGACCCTTTCACGTTTTTATCTTTTCTTTGGGATAAAGTCCTAGAAGAGATATTGCTGGGTAAAAGGGAATACATATTTTTGTAGCCCTTTGTGCATAGTTCTAAATCACTCTTCAGAATGGTTGGATTAACTCACAGCTCCACCAACAATGAATAAGTGGCCTGTGAATTAGGCCTGGTACTGTGAGACATTGAATTCTTCATAGATTTGGCCTGAATATTCAACTTTTGTGACCCACAGCATGCTTTGGGTTGATTTTGGCCTAATTCTGCTGGGCTTTTGCACCTTTAGAGTTACTACAGTCTGCATAGTGTTGGTGTATAGAGGTGAGAGAATCTGGCCCAGAGAGAAGTGAAGGCCTGCCCTGCTGCGAAAGACAGTCTGTTGGATGGAATTTTGTAGAAGATTCTCTTTCCCTTTGCCTGTGTCTGGAATTGAGGTCATTCTCTTGCCTCTACTGCTTTCGAGGTATGCACTGGCATTGTCCTGAACAGACATGCAGAGAGTAGAAAGGGGTCTGCTCTTTCAGCAAGAGTACATTCTCAGAATTTTTCGTGGATTAAGCCTGAACATTAAACTTTTGAGAACCATGGCATACTTTGGATTGATTTTGGCCTAATTCTTCTGGGCATTGCCACCTTTGGAGTTTCTAAGGTCCACAGAGTGTTGGTGGATGTAGGTGAGAGCATCTTGCCCAGAAAGAAGTAAAGCCCATGCCTCTGCTGTGAAGTCCTATCTGTTGCACGGGATTTTGTGGAAGATTCTCCTTCTCCTTGCCTGTGTCTGCAACTGAGGTTATTCTCTTGCTTCTACTCCTTTTGATGGGGGCAGTGGTATTGTCTGGAGCAGACATAATGTGAGTGGAAAGAGTTCTCCTCTCTCTGCAAGTACACATATTAGGCTGGGCTACCGTGAATGATTGAATTGTGGGGGAATATGGCCTATCAACTGGCCTATTGGGAACTGGAGCATATTTTGGGGATATTTTAGACTAGGTAGGCTTGTGGTTTTCCTCCACTGGATTTTTAAAAATTTATTTATTTAACTTTACACATTCATTTTCACAAAATTTTGGGTTCCAAATTTTCTCCCCATTTCTCCCCTCCCCCCTACCCAAAACGCCGAGCATTCTAATTGCCCCTATCACCAATCTGCCCTCTCTTCTAACATCCCTCTCTTCCCTTGTCCCCATCTTCTCTTTTGTCCTGTAGGGCCAGATAACTTTCTATACCCCATTACCTGTATTACTTATTTCCTAGTAGTAAGAACAATACTCGACAGCTGTTCCTAAAACTTTGACTTCCAACTTCTCTTCATCCCTCCCTTCCCACCCATTCCCTTTGGGAAGGCAAGCAATTCAATATAGGCCATATCTGTGTAGTTTTGCAAATGACTTCCATAATAGTCGTGTTATGTAAGACTAACTATATTTCCCTCCATCCTATCTTGCCTCCCATTGCTTCTATTCTCTCTTTTGATCCTGTCCCTCCCCAAGAGTGTTGACTTCAAATTGCTCCCTCCTCCCATTGCCCTCCCTTCCATCATCCCCCCCACCCTGCATATCTCCTTCTCCCCCACTTTCCTGTATTGTAAGATAGGTTTTCATACCAAAATGAATGTGCATTTTATTCCTTCCTTTAGTGGAATGTGATGAGAGTAAACTTCATGTTTTTCTCTCACCTCCCCTCTTTTTCCTTCCACTAAAAAGTTTTTTGCTTGCCTCTTTTATGAGAGATAATTTGCCCCATTCCATTTCTCCCTTTCTCCTCCCAATATATTTCTCTCTCACCCCTTAATTTCATTTTTTTAAGATATGACCCCATCCTATTCAATTCACTCTGTGCTCTCTGTCTCTCTCTGTGTGTATGTGTGTGTGTGTGTGTGTGTGTAATCCCACCCACTACCCAGATACTGAAAAGTTTCAAGAGTTACAAATATTGTCTTTCCATGTAGTAATGTAAACAGTTCAACTTTAGTAAGTCCCTTATGACATCTCTTTGTTGTTTACCTTTTCACGCTTCTCTTCATTCTTGTGTTTGAAGGTCAAATTTTCTTTTCAGCTCTGGTCTTTTCATCAAGAATGCTTGAAAGTCCTCTATTTCATTGAAAGACCAATTTTTCCCCTGAAGTATTATACTCAGTTTTACTGGGTAGGTGATTCTTGGTTTTAGTCCTAGTTCCTTTGACTTCTGGAATATCCTATTCCACACCCTTCTATCCCTTAATGTAGAAGCTGCTAGGTCTTGTGTTATCCTGATTGTATTTCCACAATACTTGAATTGTTTCTTTCTAGCTGCTTGCAATGTTTTCTCCTTGACCTGGGAACTCTGGAATTTGGCCACAATGTTCCTAAGAGTTTCTCTTTTTGGATCTCTTTCAGGAGGGGATCAGTGGATTCTTTCAATATTTATTTTGCCCTCTGGTTCTAGAATCTCAGGGCAGTTTTCCTTGATAATTTCATGAAAGATGATGTCTAGGCTCTTTTCTTGATCATGGTTTTCAGGTAGTCTCATAATTTTTAAATTGTCTCTCCTGGATCTATTTTCCAGGTCAGTTGTTTTTCCAATAAGATATTTCACATTATCTTCCATTTTTTCATTCTTTTGGTTTTGTTTTGTAATTTCTTGGTTTCTCATAAAGTCATTAGCCTCCATCTGTTCCATTCTAATTTTGAAAGAACTATTTCCTTCAGTGAGCTTTTGAACCTCCTTTTCCGTTTGGCTAATTCTGTTTTTTAAAGCATTCTTCTCCTCATTGGCTTTTTGAACCTCTTTTGCCAATTGAGTAAGCCTATTTTTCAAGGTGTTATTTTCTTCAGCATTTTTTTGGGTCTCCTTTAGCAAGGTGTTGACCCGCCTTTCAAGCTTTTCTTGCATCTCTCTCATTTTTCTTCCCAGTTTTTCCTCCACCTCTCTAACTTGATTTTCAAAATCCTTTTTGAGCTCTTCTGTGGCCTGAGCCCACTGAATGTTTATTTTGGGTGTTTGGGATACAGAAGCCTTGACTTTTATGCCTTTCTCTGATGGTAAGCATTGTTCTTCCTCACCTGAAAGGATGGGGGGAGATATCTGTTCACCAAGAAAGTAGCCTTCTATGGTCTTACTTTTTTTCCCCTTTTTGGGCATTTTCCCAACCAGTTACTTGGCTTTTGGGTCCTTTGTCAAGAGTAAGGTAAACTCTGGGAATCTGTGAGATCTCAGTTCCTCCAAGGTGGCACAATCAAGCGTGTACTGGTCTGGATGCAGAGAGGGATTTTTGTGCTCAGAATCTTAGCAGATACCTCTCCACAGCCACTTGGCCTCCAGTTCCCAAGTCAGCACTAGGGGCTGATTTTCAGGTAAGCTGGATGGGCAGGGTGCCATTCAGTTTGAGACAAACACCAGCTCAGCCAGGTCCTCCAGCCAGGGCTGAAGTAAGACTCAGCTCTTCAATGCCCCCAGGGGTTTTTATGCTCCAACAGTGGAGCTTCTGTACGGGCTGCTGTGCAGGCTCTGTGGCCAGTGCCTGCTGCCGGAGCTATGGGAAGGCACTTCTCCCTTCTTGGCCTGCTGATAAAACCCTGTCACTGACCTTTGGCACCTGTAGGCCAAGGGATCTGAGGCCCTGCTACTGCGACTGGAGGTTCCTCCACCGAGGTGTTCTCCTCCCAGAGTCTCATCACACTGTGCTGCTGCTCAGTCAAGGCTGGGCTGGGTTCCATGCATGGCTCCATGTCCAGCACAACCAACGTTTCCGTGGGCCTTTCAGGTCACTGTGGGCTGGAAATTTCCTCCACTCTATTGTTCTCTACTTCTGCTGCTCCAAAATTTGTTGAGAGTCCCTCTCTACAGGTATTTTATGGGCTGTGGAGAGGACCCTGCGTAAGTGTGTCTTTCTAGTCTGCCATCTTGGCTCCGCTCTCCATTGGATCTTTTAATGTCTGCAGAGAGTGGGAGAACTGATGTGAGGGGCTTCTGGCCAGTGGGTAATATAACCCCCCTGCTGGGAAGGCCTGTCCCAAGGATGGGATTTTGTGGAAGTTTCTCCTTCTCTTTTCCTGAGTCTAGAATTCAGAACATTTTCCTGCCTCTGCAGGTTTCAGGTATGCACTGGCATTTTCCTGAGCAGACATGCTATCAGTGGACACAGCAGTGGCCTCTCCATTAGAGACTATCCTAGTCCACTCTATTGTAAATGACTGAATTATAGGTGGCTTTGGGCTGTGCATTGTGCAAACTTTGGGGGTAGCTTTTCCTAATTAAGCTGTGCATTTCCACCATTGCAGTTTCTAAGGTCATTAGAGTGTTGATGGATGGAGGTGAGAGGATATGGCAGAGAGTGAAATGAAGGCCTGCCTGCTGTGAAGTCATGACCTAGAGGTGGGATTTTGTGGAACATTGTCTTTGTCTTTGACTATGTGGAGATTTCAGGCCATTCTCCTGCCTGTGTTTCTTTCCAGATACGCAGTGGCAGTGATCTTAGCAAACTTGTAGTGAGTAGAAAGTGTTCTGCACTCTGTGCTAGATCCGATCCTAGGACCATCCATTGTGAATAATTGAATTCTGCGGGAGCAGGGCCTATACATTGCCCTATTGTGACCCAGAGCATACTGAAGGTGTATTTTGACTAGTTTTGCCTATGTTTTTCCTCCATTGGACTTTGCAACATCCACAGAGTGTGGGTGGATTGATGTGAGGGATTCTGGTCCAGAATATGACATAGGGCCCTCTGCCATGAAGACCTGTCCTAGGGATGGGATTTTGCAGAAGTTTCTCCTTCTCTTTGCTTGAGTCTAGAATTCATGATATTTCCTTGCCTCTGCAGCCATTGGCCTGAGCAGACATGCTGTGAATGGAAAGAGTTGGGGTCTCTCTGCTAGAGACCACCCTAGTACACTCAATTGGGAATTATTAAACTCTGGCTGGATTTTGGAGGTACTTGGGCCATTTGTGACACCAAGGGCATAGCTTGGGGGGACATTTCCTTAATTCTATAGTGCTTTTCCACCATTCAAATTTCTAAGGTCTGCAGAATGTCGGTGGATGGAGGTGAGAGAATCTGGTCTAGAGTGAAATGAAGGCTTCCCTGCTGTGAAGACCTGCCTTGGAGTAGGGATTTTGTGGAAGATTCTCCTTCTCTTTCACTGTGAGCAGATTTCAGGTCATTCTCCTGTCTCTGCTGCTTTCCAGGTATGTAGTAGCATTGTCTTGAACAGACGTAGTCAGTGAACAGAGTGGTGGTGTCTCTGTTGGAGACAATCCTAGAGCAGTCTACTCTGAGTCATTGGATTCTCAGTGTATTTGGGCTGTAAATGGACCTTTTTCGACCCCCAGGGCACATTTTGGGAGGATATGATTCCAACTCTGCTGTGCACTGGCACCATGGGAGATTCTAAGGCCTGTAAAGTTTTGGTGGATAGAGGTTACAGAGTCTGGCCTACAGTGAAATGAAGGACCCCTGCTGTGAAGGCCTATCCCCTGAAAGGGATTGTGTGGAAGATTCTCTGTCCCTTTGCATGTGTCTAGAATTCTTATCAGTGTCCTACCTCTGCTACTTTCCATGTGTGCAGTGGCATTGCCCTGAGCAAACTTGCAGTGCGTGGAAAGAGTTCTGTTCCCTCTCCTAGAGCCCATCCTAAGCCCAGTTACTGTAGATGACTGAATTCAGGGAAATTGGGCCTATACATTGGACTGTGATGACCAGGGGCCAACAGAGGTTGTATTTTCCAGGAATTCTGCTTGTGCACTTCCTCCACTGGACATTCTAATGTCTGCAGAGAGTGGGAGGACTAATGTGAAGGGCTTCTGGCCAGTGTGGCATGCACCCCTCCTGCTGGGAAGCCATGTATGGAGTATGGGATGTTGTGGAAGTTTCTCCTTCACTTTGTCTGAGTCAACAGTTCTTCACATTTCCCTGCCTCTGTTTTTTTTCCAGGTATGCACTGGAACTGCCCTCAGCAGACATGTTGTGAGTGGAAAGAACTGTGGTCTCTCTGCTAGAGACCATCCTAGAACACTCTACTGTGAATGTTTCAATTCTGGGTGGATATGAGTTTTACATGTGCCTTTTGTGAGCCCTGGGACATACTATGGGGATATTTGTTCCCAGTTGTGATGTGTTTTTCCACCTTGCAATGTCTAAAGTATGCAGAATGTTGGTGAATGGTGGTGAGAGAATCTTGCCCAGAGTGAAAGGAAGGCCATGCTACTATGAATGCCTGTCTCGTAGTTAGGGTTTTATGACAGATTCTCTTTCTCATTGCTTCTAGATGTCAGGACATCCTCCAGCAGCTGTTGCTTTCCACCTATGCAGTGGCTTTGATTTGAACCAGGATGTCGTGAATGAAAACTGTCTAGCTCTGACTGATAGAGCCCATCCTCAGGTATCTTACTGGGAGAGACTGATTTCTGTGCCTATCTTGGCTCAAAATTCACCTTTTCTAACCCAGGGCATACTTTGGGTTTACGTTGCCCAATTTCTGCTATCCTCTTGCACCACTGGACTTTCTAATGTCTTAATAGTGTAGATGCAGGGAGGTGAGAGAATCTGTCCCACAGTGAAATGGAGGCCTCCCTGCTGTGAAGGCCTGTCCCATGGATGGGATTGTGCAAATGTTTCTCTTATGTTTCCCTGAGTCTCAAATTCAGGACATTGTCCTGCTTCTGCTTATTTCCCAGGATTTAGGGGCATTGTCCTGAGCAGACATGCTGTCAATGGCTGGAGACCATGCCAGAGCACTCCATTGTGAATTTTTGATTCTGGGGACATTTGGGATGTAGTGGGCCTTTTTCAAGTCCTATGGCACATTTTGCCAGTACTTGGTCATCATTTTGCTGTGCACTGGCACCACTGGAGTTTCTAATGTCTGCAAAGTCTTGGTGGATGGAGGTTAGAGAATCTGGCCTAGAGTGAAATGAAGGACCCCTACAGTGAAGGTCTGTCCCATCAAAGGGATTTTGTGGAAGATTCTCTTTCTCTTTGCCTGTGTCTAGAATTCAGAACATTTTCCTACCTCTGCAGCTCGCCAAGTATACACTGGCATTGTCCTGAGCAGACATGTTGGGAATGGAAAAACCTGTGGTTTCTCTGCTAGAGGCCAACCTAGTCCACTCAGTTAGGAATTATTGAACTTTGGCTGAATTTGGGATGTTCTTGGGCCTTTTGTGACCCCTGGGGCATAGTGTGGGTGATTTTCCCCCAATTCTGCAGTGCTTTTCCACCATTCAAATTTCTAAGGTCTGCAGAGTGTTGGTGGATGGAGGTGAGAGAATCTGGCCTGGTGTGAAATGAAGGCTCCCTTGCTGCGAAGACCTGTCTTGGAGCAGGGATTTTGTGCAACACTCTCTTTATCTTTAACTGTGTCTAGAATTCAGGTCATTGTCCTGCCTCTGCTGCTTTCCAGGTATGTAGTGGCATTGACTTGAGGAAATGTACAGTGAGTGGACACAGTTCTCCTTTCTCTGCTAAAGACCTTCCTAAGGATATCTACAGTTAATAATTGAATTCTAGGGGATTTGGGCAGATACGTTGGCCTATTGGGACCAGTGGCATATTTAGGGGACTTTTTTGACTAGTTTTGCCTGTGCTTTCCTCCAGTGGATGTTGCAGTGTGTGGAGATACTGAGTGGATGGAACTGAGGGATTCTTGGCCAGACTGTAATGTGGGCCCCCTTGTTGTGAAGGCCTGTCCCAAGGATTGGATTTTGGGGAAGTTTCTTCTTCACTTTGCCAGAGACAACAGTTCTTGAAATTTCTCTGCCTCTGCTTTTTTTCCAGGTATGCACTGCAATTGCCCTCAGCAGACATGTTGTGAGTGGAAAGAATGGTGGTCCTTCTCCTTGAGGGACCTAGGCCCGGCTCCTGAGAATGATTGAATTTGAGGAATTGGGCCTATACATTGGCCTGTGATGACTAGGGTCAGACTGAGGTTGTATTTTCGATTAGTTCTGCTTGTGCTTTTTCTCCTTTCACTTTCTGAGGTCTGCAGAGAGTGGAAGGATTAAGGTGAGTGGCTTCTGTCTAGTGTGTAATGTACCCCCCACCCCTGCTGGGAAGGCCTGTCCCAAGGATGGGATTTTGGGGAAGTTTCTCCTTCTCTTTGCTTGAGTCTACAATTCAAGACATTTTCCTGCCTCTTCAGCTTGCCAGGTATGCAGTGCCATTGGCCTGAGCAGACATGCAATGAGGATAAAGAGTTGGGGTCTCTCTGCTAGAGAACAACCTGGAACACTCAGTTGAGATTTATTGAACTCTGGCTGGATTTGGGAGGTACTTGGTCCTTTTTTGACCCCTGAGGTGTAGTTTGGGGAGATTTTCCCTAATTCTGCAGTGCTTTTCCCTGATTCAAATTTCTAAGTTCAGTAGAGTGTTGGTGGATGGAGGTGAGAGAATCTGGCCCAGAGTGAAATGACCGGTCCCCTGCTGTGAAGACCTGCCATGCAATAGAGATTTTGTGGAAGGCTCTGTTTCTCTTTGCTTGTGAGTAGATTTCATGTCATTGTTCTGCCTCTGCTGCTTTACAGGTATGCAGTCCCATTGTCCTCAGCAGACTTGCAGTATGTGGAAGGAGTTCTGTTCTCCCTGCTACAGCCTATCCTAGGTCCCATTTATATGAGTGATTGAATTTAGGGAAATGGGCCTATACATTGGCCTGTGATGACCCGGGGCAGAGTTATGTTGTTGTTTCAATTAGTTCCGCTTGTGATTTTCCTCCACTGGCCTTCCTAATGTCTGCAGAGAGTGGGAGGACTGATTTGAGGGGCTTCTGGCCAGTTTGTAATGTACTCCCACCTGCTAGGAAGGCAGTCCCAAGAATAGCATTCTTTGGAAGTTTCTCTTTCTTTTTGAATAAGTCTAGAATTCAGAACATATTCCTGCCTTTGCAGTTTGCCAGGTATGCACTGACATTGTCCTGAGCAGACATGCTGTTAGTGCACAGAGTCATAGTCTCTCTGTTGGAGAATTTCCTAGAGCAGTCTACTGTGAATCACTGGATTCTGAGTAAATTTGGGCTGTAAATGGGCCTTCTTCCACACCTGGAGCACACTTTGGGAGGATTTGGTTTCAATTCTGCTTTGCATTTGCACCATTGGAGTTTTTAAGGTCTTAAAAGTCTTGCTGCATGGAAGTTAGAGAATCTGGCCTACAGTGAAATGAAGGCCCCCGTACAGTTTGGCTTATCCTTTCACAGGGATTTTGTGGAAACTTGTTATTTTCTTTGACTGTGTCTAGAATTCAGGTCATTGTCCTGCCTCTGCTGCTTTCCAGGTATGTAGTGGCATTGACCTGAGGAGACATGCAGTGAGTGAGTGGACAGAATTCTATTTTCTCTGCTAGAGCCCATCCTAGGCCCATCTATGATGAATAATCAAATTCTAGGGAATTTGGGCCAATACACTGGTGTACTGTGATCTGTGGTATATATAGGGGGCTTTTTGTCTAGTATTGCCTGTGCTTTTCCTGCACTGGACATTGCAGTGTGTGTAGATACTGAGTGGATTGAGCTGAGGGATACTTGGCCAGAATGTAGTATTGGCCCCCCTGCTGGGAAGGCCTGTTCCAAGGATGGGATATTCTGGAAGTTTCTTCTTCACTTTGTCTGTGTCAACAGCTCTTGACATTTGCCTGCCTCTGATTTTTTCCAGATATGCACTGGAATGGCCCTCAGCAGACGTGTTGTGATTGGAAAGAATTCTGTCTCTACTAGAGACCATCCTAGACCACTCTCCTGGGAATGTTTCAATTATGGGTGGATTTGAGCTTTACATGTGCCTTTTGTGAGCCCTGGGACATATTATGGGGGTATGTTTTCCCATGTGTGATGTGCTTTTCCACCTTGGAGTGTCTGAGGTCTGCAGAGGGTTGGTGGATGGAGGAGAGAGAATCTGGCCCAGAGTGAAAGGAAGGCCCCCTTCAGTGAAGATCTGCCCATGGAGGGGATTGTGCAGATGTTTCTCTTATGTTTCCTTAAGTCTAAAATTCAGGACATCGTCCTCCCTCAGATTCATTCCCAGTATTCAGGGGCATTGTCCTGAGAAGACATGCTGTCAGTAGATGGAGTGGTGGTCTCTCTGCTGGAGACCATGCCAGAGCTCTCCATTGTGAATCCTTGGTTTCAGGGGGCATTATGGCTGTAAATGGGTCTTTTTCAAGCCCTACAGCACATGCTGACAGTACTTGGTTGTCATTTTGCTGTTTGTTGTCACCAATGGAGTTTCTAAGGTCTGCAAAATCTTGGTGGACAGAGGTTAGAGAATCTGGCCCAGAGTGAAATGAAGGACCCCTGCAGTGAAGGCCTGTGGTTTTTCTCAAAGTGGTTTTGTGGAAGATTCTTTTTCCATTTGCTTGTACCTAGAATTCATGTCATTGTCTTACCTCTACTGCTCTCCTGGTGTGTAGTGGTATGGTCCTGAGCAGAGGTTCAGTGAGTGGACAAAGTTCTGCACTCTCTGCTACAGCCCTTCCTAGGCGATCCACTGTGAATAACTGAATTCTGGGGGAGCAGGGCCTATACATAGCTCTATTGTGACCCAGGGCATATTGAAGGGGTATTCTGACTGGTTACACCTGTTCTTTTCCTCCATCGAACTGCACAAGGTCCACACAGCTTGGAAGAATTGATTTGAGGGATTCTACTCCAGAACGTGACCTAGGCCCTCTGACATAAAGGCCTGTCCTTGGGATGGGATTTTTGAAGAAGTCTCTCCTTCTGTTTGCTTGAGTCTAAAACTCAGAACATTTTCCTGCCTCTGCACCTTGCCATGTATGCACTGCCACTAGCCTGAGAAGACATGTTATGAGTGGAAAGAGTTGGGGTCTCTCTGCTTGAGACCATCCTAGTCCACTCAGTTGTGAATTATTGACCTCTGGCTGGATTTGCGATGTACTTGGGCCTGTTGTGAATCCTGGAGCATAGTTTTGGGGAATTTTTCCCTAATTCTGCAGGGCTTTTCCACCACTCAAATTACTAAGGTCATCAGAGTATTGGTGGATGGAGGTGAGAGAATCTGGCCAAGAGTGAAAGGAAAACCCCTCGTACAGTGAAGACCAGTCTATTTCAAGGGATTTTGGGGAATATTATCTTTCACATTGCCTGTGTCTAGAATTCAGATCATTGTCCTGCTTCTACTGCCTTCCAGGTATTGTCCTGAGCAGAGCTGCAGTGTGTCGAAAGAGTTCTGTTCTCTCTGCTAGAGCCCATCCAAGGCCTGGCTACCACAAGTGACTGAGTTCAGGGGGAATTGGGCCGATACATTGACCTGTGGTGACCAAGGGCATATTTCCTTTGAATTTTACATTGGTTCTACTTATGCTTTGCTTCCAATGGATCTTCTAATGACTGCAGAGAGGGAGAGGACTGATGTGAGAGTCACCTGGCAAGTGTGTAATGTACCCTTACTCCCTGCAGGGAAGGCCTGTCCCAAGGACAGAATTTTGTAGAAGTTTTCCCTTTGTTTGCTTGAGTCTTGAATTCAGGATATTTTCCTGCCTCTATAGCTTGCCAGGTATGCACTGCCATTGGCCTCAGTAGACACGATGTGAGCGAAAAGAGTTGGGGTCTTTCTGTTACACACCATCACAGTCCACTCATTTGTGAATCATTGAACTCTGGCTGCATTTGGGATATACTTGGAGGTATTGTGACCCCTAGGGCAGAGTTTGGGGGAATTTTTTGAAAATTCTGCAGTGCTTTACCATCATTCAAATAACTAAGGTTTCCAAAGTGTTGCTGGCTAGAGGTGAGAAAATCCAGAGAGTAGTAAAATGACGGCTCCCCTGCTGTGAAGATCTGGCATGGAGTAGGGATTTTCTGGGAGATTCTCTTTCTCTTTGACTGTGAGTAGATTTCAGGTCACATTCCTACCTTTGCTGCTTTCCAGACATATAGTGGTGTTGACCTGAGGAGACATGCAGTGAGCTGACAAAGTTCTCCTTTCTCTGCTAAACACCTTCTGAAGTCCACGTATGCTGAATAAATGAATTGTAAGTGATTTGGGCTGATAAGTTGGCCTCTTGCAGACTGTGGTATACATAGGGGTCTGCAAGATTAAGGAAATTTAGGGTTTGGATTCGCACCTACAATAAGACACACTTCAGAAGAAGAAGCTGGACATTTTATTGATTTACAGAAAAGGCAAATGCACAGACAGTGTAGAGCAATAGCTGCCATAATTAATATATGCTAATACTAATATAATTAAAGCAGTACTAATAACGATGTAGGAGGAAATAGAAAAATTCTACAAAGTCAGATCAAAAGGAAAATCCTTTCTGCTTTGTACATCATTACATATTAATTGAGCAATACATTATCTTCAAAATGAAATTCTAGTAGACCTTACAAGAGACATTTAAAAACAATTCGTCTAAAAGCATTTCCTTTTCTTTTCTTAATGAATTTATTTAAGTTTTCAACGTGAATTTCCACTAAATTTTGAGTTTCAAATTTTCTCCCCATTCCTCCACTCCCTCCACCCCCAAACACCCAGCATTTCAATTACCCCTATCACCAATCTGCCCTCCCTTCTAACATCCCTCCCTTTCCTTATCCCCATCTTCTCTTTTGCCCTGTAGGGCAAGAGAAATTTCTACACCCCGTCCCTTCCCTTCCCTTCCCTTCCCTTCCCTTCCCTTCCCTTGCCTCTCTTTCCCTTCCCTTTGCTTCCCTTCCATTTGCTTCCCTTTCCTTCCCTTCTCTTCCCATGCCTTCCCTTCCCTTCTATTTTCTTCCCTTCCCTTCCTTTCCCTTCCCTTCTTTTCCCGTCCCTTGCCTTTCCTTCCCTTCCTTTCCCTTCCCTTCTTTTCCTTTCCCTTGCCTTTCCTTCCCTTCCCTTCCCTTCCTTTTCCTTCCCTTCCCTTCCCTTCCCTTCTCATTTCTTCCCTTCCCTTCCATTCTCTTCCTTTTTCTTCCCTTCCCTTCTTTTCCCATCCCTTCCCTTGCCTTGCCTTCCCTTCCCTTGCCTTGCCTTCCCTTTTCTTCCCTTCCCGTCCCTTTTCTCCCCTTCCCTTCTCTTTTCTTCCTGTCCCTTCCCTTCCCTTCCCTTTTCTTCCCGTCCCTTCCCTTCCCTATTCCTTATTTCCTAGTTGTATGCAAGAAAAATACTCAACAGTTGTTCCTAAAACTTTGAGTTCCACCTTCTCTTCCTCCTTCCCTCCCCACCTGTTTTCCCAGTCAGCTCCTTTTCCAATGACATCTTTCACATTATCTTCCATTTTTTCATTCTTTTGGGTTTGTTTTATGGTTTCTTGGATTCTTGTAAAGTCATTAGCCTCCATCTATTCCATTCTAATTTTTAAAGAACTACTTTCCTCAATCAGCTTCTGAACATCCTTTTCCATTTGGCTAATTCTGCTTTTCAAAGCATTCTGCTCCTCATTGGCTTTTTGAACCTCTTTTGCCAATTGAGTTAGAACATATTTAAAGGTGTTACTGTCTTCAGCAATTTTTGGGTCTCCTTCAGCAAGTTGTTGACCCTCTTTTCATGATTTTTTTTTGCATGTCTCTCATTTCTCTTCCCAATTTTTCCTCCACCTGTCTTCCTTGATTTTCAAAATCCTTTTTGAGCTCTTCCATGGCCTGAGTCCACTGAATATTTATTTTGGATGTTTGGGATACAGAAGCCTGGAGTTTCATGCCTTTCCCTGATGGCAAGCATTGTCCTTCCTCATCCAAAAGGATGGGAGAAGATATCTGTTCACCACAAAAGTACCTTTCTATTGCCTTATTTTTTCCCCCTTTTTGGGGCAATCTCCCAACCAGCTACTTGACTTTTGTGTCCTTTGTCAAGGGTAGGGTATGTTCTGGGGGTCTGTAAGATCTCAGTTCCTCCAAGGTGGTACAATCAAGTGTCTACACTGTTCTGGGAGCAAGCAGAAATTTTTGCGCCCAGAATCTGAGTCATAGAGTTTCATCTTCACAAGCACCTTGCCTCCAGTTCCACCAAGCCAGCACTGGGGGCTGAGATTCAGATAAGCTGCGGGGGCAGGGCCACCATTGAGTGTGAGATAAAGATCAGCTGCTCAAATCCCTCAGGAGTATCAGGTGGGGGCAGGGCCTCAACACATTGCTGAGGTAAGAGTCAGGTGCTCAGTACTCCCAGGGGTTTTCAATCCAACAATGGATGCAGGCTGCTGTAGGAGCTGCTGTAGAAGCTGCTGCCACCTGCCAGATGGGGCCTCTGGCCAGAGCTATGGGGCCCTTCTCCCTTCTTGGCCTGCTGAAAAACCCCTCTCACTGACCTTGGGTGCCTGTGGGTTGAGGGATCTGCGAACCTCTGCTACTGTGACTGCGATTCTGCCACTGGGGATTCTGCCCCTAGGCCTGCTCGAGTCCTCCTCCCAGAGCCACACCACACAGCCAAGGCTGGGCTGTGCTCTGCTCAGACGTTTCCCGTCAGCGTTTCAGGTCACCCTGGACTGGAAATCTCCTCCACTCTGTTGTTCTGTGGCGTCTGCTGCTCTACAATTTCTTGAGAGTCTTTCTTTACAGGTGTTTTATGGGCTGTGGGGGAAGAGCTAGCAGCATGCGCGTCTTTCTAGTCCGCCATCTTGGCTCCACCCCCATTTCCTTCTCTTTTGCAAAAACAGTTTAAATTTTATCCTGATGTTAAGACAGTCACTAATCTTGTGTAAAGAAAATTAGTTGAAATCTTGTCAAGTTATAACTCCCTTTTCACTTTGACAAGAACATAACACTTTAAAATTAAAATTCATTAAAAATCAGTTGGTATACAAATGTCCTTAAGGAATATGAATTCCCAAAGTATAACAAACTAAATTCTTAGTTACAGCAGAATTCTTACATATCACAAAATGTTATAGTCAAAAAGGTGGTGTAATGGAACCTCACATTGGTAATAGTGAGAGAGAGACTGATCACAGAAAAACACGACTGCTTTTAAAATCCTTTGAAACTATGGGAACATCTTAAGATGAGTCTTAAGTAGTTTACATAAATTTCTCCACCTGTTCTAATATTAGATAAAAAATAATATTTGATTTTGCAGTAAGATTACACAAAAGCTTCACACGTTTACTGACTACTTGCTCTCTTCCTAGAAATTTGCTATAGAAGGAAAAAAGCAGGGACATGTGACAAACCAAAGGTGACAGGATAAAACATCCTTTCTTCTGTTTGAATTCAGGTAAGAGTGAAATTCTCCAATCATGCAGTATCTGTTTCACAGCCAGACTCAGGAATAGTCAGGTGGGAAACCTTCCTTTTCAGGGGAACACAATGGGGAAACTGAGCCAGGGGGATCCCATCCCAGTTTGAGGCTAGAATTGTCTCCTTGGCCTTTCCTTTCCAAATACAAACTTCACCTGTTGACAGTACAGGATCCCATTCCCTCTGAGTAACTTGTGGCATTTCTCTCAGATACTAATTTAACGCAAACAACTATACCCAAATTCAAACTCAAAACAAAAATAGGTACGGTCCCAAATGCCTTTTACCTCAAATAGCAAATTTCACCAACCCCAGTTTAGAGCCAGATACAGTCATGTTTTTTTTTTCTTATGGAGTTTTAATAAGTAATAAAGATTAACCAGGACTCACATACACCAGGGATTCCATTCAACACCTTTCCTTCTCAAATTTCAAACTTGTTCTGATGTAAAAGTCAATTGTTAAAAATCCTTTCTATCTATTACAACTTCTGAGAAAGTCATATTCATTGTTTAGGAACTACATGAGGCAAACAAGTTCCTTTCTTTCCATACGCAGTAATCAATTAACAATTTTAGGCTTGGCATTAAAACAGTAACTCCAAATAACTGAGCTAACAATCTTACAACTTTCATAAGTGATAGCCAAATTGTTTTAGCGATAACTTCTTTAACAGGCAAAGGTGAAAATACCTGGTTTTCTAAGTGGCAGTTATAAAACATTTTAAGACAAGGTTAGCAGGACTGATAAAGTAACATAGCTGGTTTTACACAAGTTTCCCAACATCTTTTAGTGTCAACGAAATTCAGATTAAACATTGCTTTGTCTAACACCATTTCTGGATTACAATGGCCACTCAACTTTTACAGTCTAAGAGAAATTCAGAAATACAATCTCAGAAATACACTTTTAACACAACAACAACTTCAGATCATATTATTTACATTTCCATAAGTTATTGATCTTATTAACTACAGTAATTAAAACCACTTCAAAGTGAACAATTATACGCCAGTCATTAACTTAAGAATCTTACAATCATTTTATCATTTTGATCCCATAACAACACCCGTCATCATCATGACTTTTACAAGTCAGAAACCAGGTCAAACAGAGATAAAATACATTCTTGCAACTGGAACAGAGAAGTGAAGTTTACCAAGAGCAGAGAAGCTCATGTGTCCCAGAGGTGATGGTTCTTGTAGGCAAATAGTCACCTGTGAGGGCTCTGCAGTTTTAAGTCTACTACCCCAGCCTTCACAGGGTCCTGTCCTTTTGCCACCGAGGAGTAGGGCAAATCTCCCCACCCCAGGATATCTGGTTCACGTACTTTATTTGTCAAATTCTTCTTCAAAAATGGCATATTGTACCGCGAATCCTGTTCGTGACGCCAAAAATGTATGATTAAGGAAATTTAGGGTTTGGATTCGCACCTACAATAAGACACACTTCAGAAGAAGAAGCTGGACATTTTATTGATTTACAGAAAAGGCAAATGCACAGACAGTGTAGAGCAATAGCTGCCATAATTAATATATGCTAATACTAATATAATTATAGCAGTACTAATAACGATATAGGAGGAAATAGAAAAATTCTACAAAGTCAGATCAAAAGGAAAATCCTTTCTGCTTTGTACATCATTACATATTAATTGAGCAATACATTATCTTCAAAATGAAATTCTAGTAGACCTTACAAGAGACATTTAAAAACAATTCGTCTAAAAGCATTTCCTTTTCTTTTCTTAATGAATTTATTTAAGTTTTCAACGTGAATTTCCACTAAATTTTGAGTTTCAAATTTTCTCCCCATTCCTCCACTCCCCCCACCCCCAAACACCCAGCATTTCAATTACCCCTATCACCAATCTGCCCTCCCTTCTAACATCCCTCCCTTTCCTTATCCCCATCTTCTCTTTTGTCCTGTAGGGCAAGAGAAATTTCTACACCCCGTCCCTTCCCTTCCCTTCCCTTCCCTTCCCTTGCCTCTCTTTCCCTTCCCTTCGCTTCCCTTCCATTTGCTTCCCTTCCCTTCCCTTCTCTTCCCATGCCTTCCCTTCCCTTCCCTTCTATTTTCTTCCCTTCCCTTCCTTTCCCTTCCCTTCTTTTCCTGTCCCTTGCCTTTCCTTCCCTTCCTTTCCCTTCCCTTCTTTTCCCGTCCCTTGCCTTTCCTTCCCTTCCCTTCCCTTCCTTTTCCTTCCCTTCCCTTCCCTTCCCTTCTCATTTCTTCCCTTCCCTTCCATTCTCTTCCTTTTCCTTCCCTTCCCTTCTTTTCCCATCCCTTCCCTTGCCTTGCCTTCCCTTCCCTTGCCTTGCCTTCCCTTTTCTTCCCTTCCCGTCCCTTTTCTCCCCTTCCCTTCCCTTTTCTTCCTGTCCCTTCCCTTCCCTTCCCTTTTTTTCCCTTCCCTTCCCTTCCCTATTCCTTATTTCCTAGTTGTATGCAAGAAAAATACTCAACAGTTGTTCCTAAAACTTTGAGTTCCACCTTCTCTTCCTCCTTCCCTCCCCACCTGTTTTCCCAGTCAGCTCCTTTTCCAATGAGATCTTTCACATTATCTTCCATTTTTTCATTCTTTTGGGTTTGTTTTATGGTTTCTTGGATTCTTGTAAAGTCATTAGCCTCCATCTATTCCATTCTAATTTTTAAAGAACTACTTTCCTCAATCAGCTTCTGAACATCCTTTTCCATTTGGCTAATTCTGCTTTTCAAAGCATTCTGCTCCTCATTGGCTTTTTGAACCTCTTTTGCCAATTGAGTTAGAACATATTTAAAGGTGTTACTGTCTTCAGCAATTTTTGGGTCTCCTTCAGCAAGTTGTTGACCCTCTTTTCATGATTTTTTTTTGCATGTCTCTCATTTCTCTTCCCAATTTTTCCTCCACCTGTCTTCCTTGATTTTCAAAATCCTTTTTGAGCTCTTCCATGGCCTGAGTCCACTGAATATTTATTTTGGATGTTTGGGATACAGAAGCCTGGAGTTTCATGCCTTTCCCTGATGGCAAGCATTGTCCTTCCTCATCCAAAAGGATGGGAGAAGATATCTGTTCACCACAAAAGTACCTTTCTATTGCCTTATTTTTTCCCCCTTTTTGGGGCAATCTCCCAACCAGCTACTTGACTTTTGTGTCCTTTGTCAAGGGTAGGGTATGTTCTGGGGGTCTGTAAGATCTCAGTTCCTCCAAGGTGGTACAATCAAGTGTCTACACTGTTCTGGGAGCAAGCAGAAATTTTTGCGCCCAGAATCTGAGTCATAGAGTTTCATCTTCACAAGCACCTTGCCTCCAGTTCCACCAAGCCAGCACTGGGGGCTGAGATTCAGATAAGCTGCGGGGGCAGGGCCACCATTGAGTGTGAGATAAAGATCAGCTGCTCAAATCCCTCAGGAGTATCAGGTGGGGGCAGGGCCTCAACACATTGCTGAGGTAAGAGTCAGGTGCTCAGTACTCCCAGGGGTTTTCAATCCAACAATGGATGCAGGCTGCTGTAGGAGCTGCTGTAGAAGCTGCTGCCACCTGCCAGATGGGGCCTCTGGCCAGAGCTATGGGGCCCTTCTCCCTTCTTGGCCTGCTGAAAAACCCCTCTCACTGACCTTGGGTGCCTGTGGGTTGAGGGATCTGCGAACCTCTGCTACTGTGACTGCGATTCTGCCACTGGGGATTCTGCCCCTAGGCCTGCTCGAGTCCTCCTCCCAGAGCCACACCACACAGCCAAGGCTGGGCTGTGCTCTGCTCAGACGTTTCCCGTCAGCGTTTCAGGTCACCCTGGACTGGAAATCTCCTCCACTCTGTTGTTCTGTGGCGTCTGCTGCTCTACAATTTCTTGAGAGTCTTTCTTTACAGGTGTTTTATGGGCTGTGGGGGAAGAGCTAGCAGCATGCGCGTCTTTCTAGTCCGCCATCTTGGCTCCACCCCCATTTCCTTCTCTTTTGCAAAAACAGTTTAAATTTTATCCTGATGTTAAGACAGTCACTAATCTTGTGTAAGGAAAATTAGTTGAAATCTTGTCAAGTTATAACTCCCTTTTCACTTTGACAAGAACATAACACTTTAAAATTAAAATTCATTAAAAATCAGTTGGTATACAAATGTCCTTAAGGAATATGAATTCCCAAAGTATAACAAACTAAATTCTTAGTTACAGCAGAATTCTTACATATCACAAAATGTTATAGTCAAAAAGGTGGTGTAATGGAACCTCACATTGGTAATAGTGAGAGAGAGACTGATCACAGAAAAACACGACTGCTTTTAAAATCCTTTTAAACTATGGGAACATCTTAAGATGAGTCTTAAGTAGTTTACATAAATTTCTCCACCTGTTCTAATATTAGATAAAAAATAATATTTGATTTTGCAGTAAGATTACACAAAAGCTTCACACGTTTACTGACTACTTGCTCTCTTCCTAGAAATTTGCTATAGAAGGAAAAAAGCAGGGACATGTGACAAACCAAAGGTGACAGGATAAAACATCCTTTCTTCTGTTTGAATTCAGGTAAGAGTGAAATTCTCCAATCATGCAGTATCTGTTTCACAGCCAGACTCAGGAATAGTCAGGTGGGAAACCTTCCTTTTCAGGGGAACACAATGGGGAAACTGAGCCAGGGGGATCCCATCCCAGTTTGAGGCTAGAATTGTCTCCTTGGCCTTTCCTTTCCAAATACAAACTTCACCTGTTGACAGTACAGGATCCCACTCCCTCTGAGTAACTTGTGGCATTTCTCTCAGATACTAATTTAACGCAAACAACTATACCCAAATTCAAACTCAAAACAAAAATAGGTACGGTCCCAAATGCCTTTTACCTCAAATAGCAAATTTCACCAACCCCAGTTTAGAGCCAGATACAGTCATGTTTTTTTTTTCTTATGGAGTTTTAATAAGTAATAAAGATTAACCAGGACTCACATACACCAGGGATTCCATTCAACACCTTTCCTTCTCAAATTTCAAACTTGTTCTGATGTAAAAGTCAATTGTTAAAAATCCTTTCTATCTATTACAACTTCTGAGAAAGTCATATTCATTGTTTAGGAACTACATGAGGCAAACAAGTTCCTTTCTTTCCATACGCAGTAATCAATTAACAATTTTAGGCTTGGCATTAAAACAGTAACTCCAAATAACTGAGCTAACAATCTTACAACTTTCATAAGTGATAGCCAAATTGTTTTAGCGATAACTTCTTTAACAGGCAAAGGTGAAAATACCTGGTTTTCTAAGTGGCAGTTATAAAACATTTTAAGACAAGGTTAGCAGGACTGATAAAGTAACATAGCTGGTTTTACACAAGTTTCCCAACATCTTTTAGTGTCAACGAAATTCAGATTAAACATTGCTTTGTCTAACACCATTTCTGGATTACAATGGCCACTCAACTTTTACAGTCTAAGAGAAATTCAGAAATACAATCTCAGAAATACACTTTTAACACAACAACAACTTCAGATCATATTATTTACATTTCCATAAGTTATTGA
Organism: Notamacropus eugenii; assembly: GCF_028372415.1. Lineage (NCBI taxonomy): Eukaryota > Metazoa > Chordata > Mammalia > Diprotodontia > Macropodidae > Notamacropus > Notamacropus eugenii. Next base: position 44,498,945 of record NC_092879.1, on the reverse strand, counting down.
TCTTATTAACTACAGTAATTAAAACCACTTCAAAGTGAACAATTATACGCCAGTCATTAACTTAAGAATCTTACAATCATTTTATCATTTTGATCCCATAACAACACCCGTCATCATCATGACTTTTACAAGTCAGAAACCAGGTCAAACAGAGATAAAATACATTCTTGCAACTGGAACAGAGAAGTGAAGTTTACCAAGAGCAGAGAAGCTCATGTGTCCCAGAGGTGATGGTTCTTGTAGGCAAATAGTCACCTGTGAGGGCTCTGCAGTTTTAAGTCTACTACCCCAGCCTTCACAGGGTCCTGTCCTTTTGCCACCGAGGAGTAGGGCAAATCTCCCCACCCCAGGATATCTGGTTCACGTACTTTATTTGTCAAATTCTTCTTCAAAAATGGCATATTGTACTGCGAATCCTGTTCGTGACGCCAAAAATGTATGATTAAGGAAATTTAGGGTTTGGATTCGCACCTACAATAAGACACACTTCAGAAGAAGAAGCTGGACATTTTATTGATTTACAGAAAAGGCAAATGCACAGACAGTGTAGAGCAATAGCTGCCATAATTAATATATGCTAATACTAATATAATTATAGCAGTACTAATAACGATATAGGAGGAAATAGAAAAATTCTACAAAGTCAGATCAAAAGGAAAATCCTTTCTGCTTTGTACATCATTACATATTAATTGAGCAATACATTATCTTCAAAATGAAATTCTAGTAGACCTTACAAGAGACATTTAAAAACAATTCGTCTAAAAGCATTTCCTTTTCTTTTCTTAATGAATTTATTTAAGTTTTCAACGTGAATTTCCACTAAATTTTGAGTTTCAAATTTTCTCCCCATTCCTCCACTCCCCCCACCCCCAAACACCCAGCATTTCAATTACCCCTATCACCAATCTGCCCTCCCTTCTAACATCCCTCCCTTTCCTTATCCCCATCTTCTCTTTTGTCCTGTAGGGCAAGAGAAATTTCTACACCCCGTCCCTTCCCTTCCCTTCCCTTCCCTTCCCTTGCCTCTCTTTCCCTTCCCTTCGCTTCCCTTCCATTTGCTTCCCTTCCCTTCCCTTCTCTTCCCATGCCTTCCCTTCCCTTCCCTTCTATTTTCTTCCCTTCCCTTCCTTTCCCTTCCCTTCTTTTCCTGTCCCTTGCCTTTCCTTCCCTTCCTTTCCCTTCCCTTCTTTTCCCGTCCCTTGCCTTTCCTTCCCTTCCCTTCCCTTCCTTTTCCTTCCCTTCCCTTCCCTTCCCTTCTCATTTCTTCCCTTCCCTTCCATTCTCTTCCTTTTCCTTCCCTTCCCTTCTTTTCCCATCCCTTCCCTTGCCTTGCCTTCCCTTCCCTTGCCTTGCCTTCCCTTTTCTTCCCTTCCCGTCCCTTTTCTCCCCTTCCCTTCCCTTTTCTTCCTGTCCCTTCCCTTCCCTTCCCTTTTTTTCCCTTCCCTTCCCTTCCCTATTCCTTATTTCCTAGTTGTATGCAAGAAAAATACTCAACAGTTGTTCCTAAAACTTTGAGTTCCACCTTCTCTTCCTCCTTCCCTCCCCACCTGTTTTCCCAGTCAGCTCCTTTTCCAATGAGATCTTTCACATTATCTTCCATTTTTTCATTCTTTTGGGTTTGTTTTATGGTTTCTTGGATTCTTGTAAAGTCATTAGCCTCCATCTATTCCATTCTAATTTTTAAAGAACTACTTTCCTCAATCAGCTTCTGAACATCCTTTTCCATTTGGCTAATTCTGCTTTTCAAAGCATTCTGCTCCTCATTGGCTTTTTGAACCTCTTTTGCCAATTGAGTTAGAACATATTTAAAGGTGTTACTGTCTTCAGCAATTTTTGGGTCTCCTTCAGCAAGTTGTTGACCCTCTTTTCATGATTTTTTTTTGCATGTCTCTCATTTCTCTTCCCAATTTTTCCTCCACCTGTCTTCCTTGATTTTCAAAATCCTTTTTGAGCTCTTCCATGGCCTGAGTCCACTGAATATTTATTTTGGATGTTTGGGATACAGAAGCCTGGAGTTTCATGCCTTTCCCTGATGGCAAGCATTGTCCTTCCTCATCCAAAAGGATGGGAGAAGATATCTGTTCACCACAAAAGTACCTTTCTATTGCCTTATTTTTTCCCCCTTTTTGGGGCAATCTCCCAACCAGCTACTTGACTTTTGTGTCCTTTGTCAAGGGTAGGGTATGTTCTGGGGGTCTGTAAGATCTCAGTTCCTCCAAGGTGGTACAATCAAGTGTCTACACTGTTCTGGGAGCAAGCAGAAATTTTTGCGCCCAGAATCTGAGTCATAGAGTTTCATCTTCACAAGCACCTTGCCTCCAGTTCCACCAAGCCAGCACTGGGGGCTGAGATTCAGATAAGCTGCGGGGGCAGGGCCACCATTGAGTGTGAGATAAAGATCAGCTGCTCAAATCCCTCAGGAGTATCAGGTGGGGGCAGGGCCTCAACACATTGCTGAGGTAAGAGTCAGGTGCTCAGTACTCCCAGGGGTTTTCAATCCAACAATGGATGCAGGCTGCTGTAGGAGCTGCTGTAGAAGCTGCTGCCACCTGCCAGATGGGGCCTCTGGCCAGAGCTATGGGGCCCTTCTCCCTTCTTGGCCTGCTGAAAAACCCCTCTCACTGACCTTGGGTGCCTGTGGGTTGAGGGATCTGCGAACCTCTGCTACTGTGACTGCGATTCTGCCACTGGGGATTCTGCCCCTAGGCCTGCTCGAGTCCTCCTCCCAGAGCCACACCACACAGCCAAGGCTGGGCTGTGCTCTGCTCAGACGTTTCCCGTCAGCGTTTCAGGTCACCCTGGACTGGAAATCTCCTCCACTCTGTTGTTCTGTGGCGTCTGCTGCTCTACAATTTCTTGAGAGTCTTTCTTTACAGGTGTTTTATGGGCTGTGGGGGAAGAGCTAGCAGCATGCGCGTCTTTCTAGTCCGCCATCTTGGCTCCACCCCCATTTCCTTCTCTTTTGCAAAAACAGTTTAAATTTTATCCTGATGTTAAGACAGTCACTAATCTTGTGTAAGGAAAATTAGTTGAAATCTTGTCAAGTTATAACTCCCTTTTCACTTTGACAAGAACATAACACTTTAAAATTAAAATTCATTAAAAATCAGTTGGTATACAAATGTCCTTAAGGAATATGAATTCCCAAAGTATAACAAACTAAATTCTTAGTTACAGCAGAATTCTTACATATCACAAAATGTTATAGTCAAAAAGGTGGTGTAATGGAACCTCACATTGGTAATAGTGAGAGAGAGACTGATCACAGAAAAACACGACTGCTTTTAAAATCCTTTTAAACTATGGGAACATCTTAAGATGAGTCTTAAGTAGTTTACATAAATTTCTCCACCTGTTCTAATATTAGATAAAAAATAATATTTGATTTTGCAGTAAGATTACACAAAAGCTTCACACGTTTACTGACTACTTGCTCTCTTCCTAGAAATTTGCTATAGAAGGAAAAAAGCAGGGACATGTGACAAACCAAAGGTGACAGGATAAAACATCCTTTCTTCTGTTTGAATTCAGGTAAGAGTGAAATTCTCCAATCATGCAGTATCTGTTTCACAGCCAGACTCAGGAATAGTCAGGTGGGAAACCTTCCTTTTCAGGGGAACACAATGGGGAAACTGAGCCAGGGGGATCCCATCCCAGTTTGAGGCTAGAATTGTCTCCTTGGCCTTTCCTTTCCAAATACAAACTTCACCTGTTGACAGTACAGGATCCCACTCCCTCTGAGTAACTTGTGGCATTTCTCTCAGATACTAATTTAACGCAAACAACTATACCCAAATTCAAACTCAAAACAAAAATAGGTACGGTCCCAAATGCCTTTTACCTCAAATAGCAAATTTCACCAACCCCAGTTTAGAGCCAGATACAGTCATGTTTTTTTTTTCTTATGGAGTTTTAATAAGTAATAAAGATTAACCAGGACTCACATACACCAGGGATTCCATTCAACACCTTTCCTTCTCAAATTTCAAACTTGTTCTGATGTAAAAGTCAATTGTTAAAAATCCTTTCTATCTATTACAACTTCTGAGAAAGTCATATTCATTGTTTAGGAACTACATGAGGCAAACAAGTTCCTTTCTTTCCATACGCAGTAATCAATTAACAATTTTAGGCTTGGCATTAAAACAGTAACTCCAAATAACTGAGCTAACAATCTTACAACTTTCATAAGTGATAGCCAAATTGTTTTAGCGATAACTTCTTTAACAGGCAAAGGTGAAAATACCTGGTTTTCTAAGTGGCAGTTATAAAACATTTTAAGACAAGGTTAGCAGGACTGATAAAGTAACATAGCTGGTTTTACACAAGTTTCCCAACATCTTTTAGTGTCAACGAAATTCAGATTAAACATTGCTTTGTCTAACACCATTTCTGGATTACAATGGCCACTCAACTTTTACAGTCTAAGAGAAATTCAGAAATACAATCTCAGAAATACACTTTTAACACAACAACAACTTCAGATCATATTATTTACATTTCCATAAGTTATTGATCTTGTTAACTACAGTAATTAAAACCACTTCAAAGTGAACAATTATACGCCAGTCATTAACTTAAGAATCTTACAATCATTTTATCATTTTGATCCCATAACAACACCCGTCATCATCATGACTTTTACAAGTCAGAAACCAGGTCAAACAGAGATAAAATACATTCTTGCAACTGGAACAGAGAAGTGAAGTTTACCAAGAGCAGAGAAGCTCATGTGTCCCAGAGGTGATGGTTCTTGTAGGCAAATAGTCACCTGTGAGGGCTCTGCAGTTTTAAGTCTACTACCCCAGCCTTCACAGGGTCCTGTCCTTTTGCCACCGAGGAGTAGGGCAAATCTCCCCACCCCAGGATATCTGGTTCACGTACTTTATTTGTCAAATTCTTCTTCAAAAATGGCATATTGTACTGCGAATCCTGTTCGTGACGCCAAAAATGTATGATTAAGGAAATTTAGGGTTTGGATTCGCACCTACAATAAGACACACTTCAGAAGAAGAAGCTGGACATTTTATTGATTTACAGAAAAGGCAAATGCACAGACAGTGTAGAGCAATAGCTGCCATAATTAATATATGCTAATACTAATATAATTATAGCAGTACTAATAACGATATAGGAGGAAATAGAAAAATTCTACAAAGTCAGATCAAAAGGAAAATCCTTTCTGCTTTGTACATCATTACATATTAATTGAGCAATACATTATCTTCAAAATGAAATTCTAGTAGACCTTACAAGAGACATTTAAAAACAATTCGTCTAAAAGCATTTCCTTTTCTTTTCTTAATGAATTTATTTAAGTTTTCAACGTGAATTTCCACTAAATTTTGAGTTTCAAATTTTCTCCCCATTCCTCCACTCCCCCCACCCCCAAACACCCAGCATTTCAATTACCCCTATCACCAATCTGCCCTCCCTTCTAACATCCCTCCCTTTCCTTATCCCCATCTTCTCTTTTGTCCTGTAGGGCAAGAGAAATTTCTACACCCCGTCCCTTCCCTTCCCTTCCCTTCCCTTCCCTTCCCTTCCCTTGCCTCTCTTTCCCTTCCCTTCCCTTCCTTTCCATTTGCTTCCCTTCCCTTCCCCTCTCTTCCCATGCCTTCCCTTCCCTTCCCTTCTATTTTCTTCCCTTCCCTTCCTTTCCCTTCCCTTCTTTTCCCGTCCCTTGCCTTTCCTTCCCTTCCTTTCCCTTCCCTTCTTTTCCCGTCCCTTGCCTTTCCTTCCCTTCCCTTCCCTTGCTGCTCTTCCCTTCCCTTCCTTTTCCTTCCCTTCCGTTCCCATTTCTTCCCTTCCCTTCCATTCTCTTCCTTTTTCTTCTCTTCCCTTCTTTTCCCATCCCTTCCCTTGCCTTGCCTTCCCTTCCCTTGCCTTGCCTTCCCTTTTCTTCCCTTCCCGTCCCTTTTCTCCCCTTCCCTTCCCTTTTCTTCCTGTCCCTTCCCTTCCCTTCCCTTTTCTTCCCGTCCCTTCCTTTCCCTATTCCTTATTTCCTAGTTGTATGCAAGAAAAATACTCAACAGTTGTTCCTAAAACTTTGAGTTCCACCTTCTCTTCCTCCTTCCCTCCCCACCTGTTTTCCCAGTCAGCTCCTTTTCCAATGAGATCTTTCACATTATCTTCCATTTTTTCATTCTTTTGGGTTTGTTTTATGGTTTCTTGGATTCTTGTAAAGTCATTAGCCTCCATCTATTCCATTCTAATTTTTAAAGAACTACTTTCCTCAATCAGCTTCTGAACATCCTTTTCCATTTGGCTAATTCTGCTTTTCAAAGCATTCTGCTCCTCATTGGCTTTTTGAACCTCTTTTGCCAATTGAGTTAGAACATATTTAAAGGTGTTACTGTCTTCAGCAATTTTTGGGTCTCCTTCAGCAAGTTGTTGACCCTCTTTTCATGATTTTTTTTTGCATGTCTCTCATTTCTCTTCCCAATTTTTCCTCCACCTGTCTTCCTTGATTTTCAAAATCCTTTTTGAGCTCTTCCATGGCCTGAGTCCACTGAATATTTATTTTGGATGTTTGGGATACAGAAGCCTGGAGTTTCATGCCTTTCCCTGATGGCAAGCATTGTCCTTCCTCATCCAAAAGGATGGGAGAAGATATCTGTTCACCACAAAAGTACCTTTCTATTGCCTTATTTTTTCCCCCTTTTTGGGGCAATCTCCCAACCAGCTACTTGACTTTTGTGTCCTTTGTCAAGGGTAGGGTATGTTCTGGGGGTCTGTAAGATCTCAGTTCCTCCAAGGTGGTACAATCAAGTGTCTACACTGTTCTGGGAGCAAGCAGAAATTTTTGCGCCCAGAATCTGAGTCATAGAGTTTCATCTTCACAAGCACCTTGCCTCCAGTTCCACCAAGCCAGCACTGGGGGCTGAGATTCAGATAAGCTGCGGGGGCAGGGCCACCATTGAGTGTGAGATAAAGATCAGCTGCTCAAATCCCTCAGGAGTATCAGGTGGGGGCAGGGCCTCAACACATTGCTGAGGTAAGAGTCAGGTGCTCAGTACTCCCAGGGGTTTTCAATCCAACAATGGATGCAGGCTGCTGTAGGAGCTGCTGTAGAAGCTGCTGCCACCTGCCAGATGGGGCCTCTGGCCAGAGCTATGGGGCCCTTCTCCCTTCTTGGCCTGCTGAAAAACCCCTCTCACTGACCTTGGGTGCCTGTGGGTTGAGGGATCTGCGAACCTCTGCTACTGTGACTGCGATTCTGCCACTGGGGATTCTGCCCCTAGGCCTGCTCGAGTCCTCCTCCCAGAGCCACACCACACAGCCAAGGCTGGGCTGTGCTCTGCTCAGACGTTTCCCGTCAGCGTTTCAGGTCACCCTGGACTGGAAATCTCCTCCACTCTGTTGTTCTGTGGCGTCTGCTGCTCTACAATTTCTTGAGAGTCTTTCTTTACAGGTGTTTTATGGGCTGTGGGGGAAGAGCTAGCAGCATGCGCGTCTTTCTAGTCCGCCATCTTGGCTCCACCCCCATTTCCTTCTCTTTTGCAAAAACAGTTTAAATTTTATCCTGATGTTAAGACAGTCACTAATCTTGTGTAAGGAAAATTAGTTGAAATCTTGTCAAGTTATAACTCCCTTTTCACTTTGACAAGAACATAACACTTTAAAATTAAAATTCATTAAAAATCAGTTGGTATACAAATGTCCTTAAGGAATATGAATTCCCAAAGTATAACAAACTAAATTCTTAGTTACAGCAGAATTCTTACATATCACAAAATGTTATAGTCAAAAAGGTGGTGTAATGGAACCTCACATTGGTAATAGTGAGAGAGAGACTGATCACAGAAAAACACGACTGCTTTTAAAATCCTTTTAAACTATGGGAACATCTTAAGATGAGTCTTAAGTAGTTTACATAAATTTCTCCACCTGTTCTAATATTAGATAAAAAATAATATTTGATTTTGCAGTAAGATTACACAAAAGCTTCACACGTTTACTGACTACTTGCTCTCTTCCTAGAAATTTGCTATAGAAGGAAAAAAGCAGGGACATGTGACAAACCAAAGGTGACAGGATAAAACATCCTTTCTTCTGTTTGAATTCAGGTAAGAGTGAAATTCTCCAATCATGCAGTATCTGTTTCACAGCCAGACTCAGGAATAGTCAGGTGGGAAACCTTCCTTTTCAGGGGAACACAATGGGGAAACTGAGCCAGGGGGATCCCATCCCAGTTTGAGGCTAGAATTGTCTCCTTGGCCTTTCCTTTCCAAATACAAACTTCACCTGTTGACAGTACAGGATCCCACTCCCTCTGAGTAACTTGTGGCATTTCTCTCAGATACTAATTTAACGCAAACAACTATACCCAAATTCAAACTCAAAACAAAAATAGGTACGGTCCCAAATGCCTTTTACCTCAAATAGCAAATTTCACCAACCCCAGTTTAGAGCCAGATACAGTCATGTTTTTTTTTTCTTATGGAGTTTTAATAAGTAATAAAGATTAACCAGGACTCACATACACCAGGGATTCCATTCAACACCTTTCCTTCTCAAATTTCAAACTTGTTCTGATGTAAAAGTCAATTGTTAAAAATCCTTTCTATCTATTACAACTTCTGAGAAAGTCATATTCATTGTTTAGGAACTACATGAGGCAAACAAGTTCCTTTCTTTCCATACGCAGTAATCAATTAACAATTTTAGGCTTGGCATTAAAACAGTAACTCCAAATAACTGAGCTAACAATCTTACAACTTTCATAAGTGATAGCCAAATTGTTTTAGCGATAACTTCTTTAACAGGCAAAGGTGAAAATACCTGGTTTTCTAAGTGGCAGTTATAAAACATTTTAAGACAAGGTTAGCAGGACTGATAAAGTAACATAGCTGGTTTTACACAAGTTTCCCAACATCTTTTAGTGTCAACGAAATTCAGATTAAACATTGCTTTGTCTAACACCATTTCTGGATTACAATGGCCACTCAACTTTTACAGTCTAAGAGAAATTCAGAAATACAATCTCAGAAATACACTTTTAACACAACAACAACTTCAGATCATATTATTTACATTTCCATAAGTTATTGATCTTGTTAACTACAGTAATTAAAACCACTTCAAAGTGAACAATTATACGCCAGTCATTAACTTAAGAATCTTACAATCATTTTATCATTTTGATCCCATAACAACACCCGTCATCATCATGACTTTTACAAGTCAGAAACCAGGTCAAACAGAGATAAAATACATTCTTGCAACTGGAACAGAGAAGTGAAGTTTACCAAGAGCAGAGAAGCTCATGTGTCCCAGAGGTGATGGTTCTTGTAGGCAAATAGTCACCTGTGAGGGCTCTGCAGTTTTAAGTCTACTACCCCAGCCTTCACAGGGTCCTGTCCTTTTGCCACCGAGGAGTAGGGCAAATCTCCCCACCCCAGGATATCTGGTTCACGTACTTTATTTGTCAAATTCTTCTTCAAAAATGGCATATTGTACTGCGAATCCTGTTCGTGACGCCAAAAATGTATGATTAAGGAAATTTAGGGTTTGGATTCGCACCTACAATAAGACACACTTCAGAAGAAGAAGCTGGACATTTTATTGATTTACAGAAAAGGCAAATGCACAGACAGTGTAGAGCAATAGCTGCCATAATTAATATATGCTAATACTAATATAATTATAGCAGTACTAATAACGATATAGGAGGAAATAGAAAAATTCTACAAAGTCAGATCAAAAGGAAAATCCTTTCTGCTTTGTACATCATTACATATTAATTGAGCAATACATTATCTTCAAAATGAAATTCTAGTAGACCTTACAAGAGACATTTAAAAACAATTCGTCTAAAAGCATTTCCTTTTCTTTTCTTAATGAATTTATTTAAGTTTTCAACGTGAATTTCCACTAAATTTTGAGTTTCAAATTTTCTCCCCATTCCTCCACTCCCCCCACCCCCAAACACCCAGCATTTCAATTACCCCTATCACCAATCTGCCCTCCCTTCTAACATCCCTCCCTTTCCTTATCCCCATCTTCTCTTTTGTCCTGTAGGGCAAGAGAAATTTCTACACCCCGTCCCTTCCCTTCCCTTCCCTTCCCTTCCCTTCCCTTCCCTTCCCTTGCCTCTCTTTCCCTTCCCTTCCCTTCCTTTCCATTTGCTTCCCTTCCCTTCCCCTCTCTTCCCATGCCTTCCCTTCCCTTCCCTTCTATTTTCTTCCCTTCCCTTCCTTTCCCTTCCCTTCTTTTCCCGTCCCTTGCCTTTCCTTCCCTTCCTTTCCCTTCCCTTCTTTTCCCGTCCCTTGCCTTTCCTTCCCTTCCCTTCCCTTGCTGCTCTTCCCTTCCCTTCCTTTTCCTTCCCTTCCGTTCCCATTTCTTCCCTTCCCTTCCATTCTCTTCCTTTTTCTTCTCTTCCCTTCTTTTCCCATCCCTTCCCTTGCCTTGCCTTCCCTTCCCTTGCCTTGCCTTCCCTTTTCTTCCCTTCCCGTCCCTTTTCTCCCCTTCCCTTCCCTTTTCTTCCTGTCCCTTCCCTTCCCTTCCCTTTTCTTCCCGTCCCTTCCTTTCCCTATTCCTTATTTCCTAGTTGTATGCAAGAAAAATACTCAACAGTTGTTCCTAAAACTTTGAGTTCCACCTTCTCTTCCTCCTTCCCTCCCCACCTGTTTTCCCAGTCAGCTCCTTTTCCAATGAGATCTTTCACATTATCTTCCATTTTTTCATTCTTTTGGGTTTGTTTTATGGTTTCTTGGATTCTTGTAAAGTCATTAGCCTCCATCTATTCCATTCTAATTTTTAAAGAACTACTTTCCTCAATCAGCTTCTGAACATCCTTTTCCATTTGGCTAATTCTGCTTTTCAAAGCATTCTGCTCCTCATTGGCTTTTTGAACCTCTTTTGCCAATTGAGTTAGAACATATTTAAAGGTGTTACTGTCTTCAGCAATTTTTGGGTCTCCTTCAGCAAGTTGTTGACCCTCTTTTCATGATTTTTTTTTGCATGTCTCTCATTTCTCTTCCCAATTTTTCCTCCACCTGTCTTCCTTGATTTTCAAAATCCTTTTTGAGCTCTTCCATGGCCTGAGTCCACTGAATATTTATTTTGGATGTTTGGGATACAGAAGCCTGGAGTTTCATGCCTTTCCCTGATGGCAAGCATTGTCCTTCCTCATCCAAAAGGATGGGAGAAGATATCTGTTCACCACAAAAGTACCTTTCTATTGCCTTATTTTTTCCCCCTTTTTGGGGCAATCTCCCAACCAGCTACTTGACTTTTGTGTCCTTTGTCAAGGGTAGGGTATGTTCTGGGGGTCTGTAAGATCTCAGTTCCTCCAAGGTGGTACAATCAAGTGTCTACACTGTTCTGGGAGCAAGCAGAAATTTTTGCGCCCAGAATCTGAGTCATAGAGTTTCATCTTCACAAGCACCTTGCCTCCAGTTCCACCAAGCCAGCACTGGGGGCTGAGATTCAGATAAGCTGCGGGGGCAGGGCCACCATTGAGTGTGAGATAAAGATCAGCTGCTCAAATCCCTCAGGAGTATCAGGTGGGGGCAGGGCCTCAACACATTGCTGAGGTAAGAGTCAGGTGCTCAGTACTCCCAGGGGTTTTCAATCCAACAATGGATGCAGGCTGCTGTAGGAGCTGCTGTAGAAGCTGCTGCCACCTGCCAGATGGGGCCTCTGGCCAGAGCTATGGGGCCCTTCTCCCTTCTTGGCCTGCTGAAAAACCCCTCTCACTGACCTTGGGTGCCTGTGGGTTGAGGGATCTGCGAACCTCTGCTACTGTGACTGCGATTCTGCCACTGGGGATTCTGCCCCCAGGCCTGCTCGAGTCCTCCTCCCAGAGCCACACCACACAGCCAAGGCTGGGCTGCGCTCTGCTCAGACGTTTCCCGTCAGCGTTTCAGGTCACCCTGGACTGGAAATCTCCTCCACTCTGTTGTTCTGTGGCGTCTGCTGCTCTACAATTTCTTGAGAGTCTTTCTTTACAGGTGTTTTATGGGCTGTGGGGGAAGAGCTAGCAGCATGTGCGTCTTTCTAGTCCGCCATCTTGGCTCCACCCCCATTTCCTTCTCTTTTGCAAAAACAGTTTAAATTTTATCCTGATGTTAAGACAGTCACTAATCTCGTGTAAAGAAAATTAGTTGAAATCTTGTCAAGTTATAACTCCCTTTTCACTTTGACAAGAACATAACACTTTAAAATTAAAATTCATTAAAAATCAGTTGGTATACAAATGTCCTTAAGGAATATGAATTCCCAAAGTATAACAAACTAAATTCTTAGTTACAGCAGAATTCTTACATATCACAAAATGTTATAGTCAAAAAGGTGGTGTAATGGAACCTCACATTGGTAATAGTGAGAGAGAGACTGATCACAGAAAAACACGACTGCTTTTAAAATCCTTTTAAACTATGGGAACATCTTAAGATGAGTCTTAAGTAGTTTACATAAATTTCTCCACCTGTTCTAATATTAGATAAAAAATAATATTTGATTTTGCAGTAAGATTACACAAAAGCTTCACACGTTTACTGACTACTTGCTCTCTTCCTAGAAATTTGCTATAGAAGGAAAAAAGCAGGGACATGTGACAAACCAAAGGTGACAGGATAAAACATCCTTTCTTCTGTTTGAATTCAGGTAAGAGTGAAATTCTCCAATCATGCAGTATCTGTTTCACAGCCAGACTCAGGAATAGTCAGGTGGGAAACCTTCCTTTTCAGGGGAACACAATGGGGAAACTGAGCCAGGGGGATCCCATCCCAGTTTGAGGCTAGAATTGTCTCCTTGGCCTTTCCTTTCCAAATACAAACTTCACCTGTTGACAGTACAGGATCCCACTCCCTCTGAGTAACTTGTGGCATTTCTCTCAGATACTAATTTAACGCAAACAACTATACCCAAATTCAAACTCAAAACAAAAATAGGTACGGTCCCAAATGCCTTTTACCTCAAATAGCAAATTTCACCAACCCCAGTTTAGAGCCAGATACAGTCATGTTTTTTTTTTTCTTATGGAGTTTTAATAAGTAATAAAGATTAACCAGGACTCACATACACCAGGGATTCCATTCAACACCTTTCCTTCTCAAATTTCAAACTTGTTCTGATGTAAAAGTCAATTGTTAAAAATCCTTTCTATCTATTACAACTTCTGAGAAAGTCATATTCATTGTTTAGGAACTACATGAGGCAAACAAGTTCCTTTCTTTCCATACGCAGTAATCAATTAACAATTTTAGGCTTGGCATTAAAACAGTAACTCCAAATAACTGAGCTAACAATCTTACAACTTTCATAAGTGATAGCCAAATTGTTTTAGCGATAACTTCTTTAACAGGCAAAGGTGAAAATACCTGGTTTTCTAAGTGGCAGTTATAAAACATTTTAAGACAAGGTTAGCAGGACTGATAAAGTAACATAGCTGGTTTTACACAAGTTTCCCAACATCTTTTAGTGTCAACGAAATTCAGATTAAACATTGCTTTGTCTAACACCATTTCTGGATTACAATGGCCACTCAACTTTTACAGTCTAAGAGAAATTCAGAAATACAATCTCAGAAATACACTTTTAACACAACAACAACTTCAGATCATATTATTTACATTTCCATAAGTTATTGATCTTATTAACTACAGTAATTAAAACCACTTCAAAGTGAACAATTATACGCCAGTCATTAACTTAAGAATCTTACAATCATTTTATCATTTTGATCCCATAACAACACCCGTCATCATCATGACTTTTACAAGTCAGAAACCAGGTCAAACAGAGATAAAATACATTCTTGCAACTGGAACAGAGAAGTGAAGTTTACCAAGAGCAGAGAAGCTCATGTGTCCCAGAGGTGATGGTTCTTGTAGGCAAATAGTCACCTGTGAGGGCTCTGCAGTTTTAAGTCTACTACCCCAGCCTTCACAGGGTCCTGTCCTTTTGTCACCGAGGAGTAGGGCAAATCTCCCCACCCCAGGATATCTGGTTCACGTACTTTATTTGTCAAATTCTTCTTCAAAAATGGCATATTGTACCGCGAATCCTGTTCGTGACGCCAAAAATGTATGATTAAGGAAATTTAGGGTTTGGATTCGCACCTACAATAAGACACACTTCAGAAGAAGAAGCTGGACATTTTATTGATTTACAGAAAAGGCAAATGCACAGACAGTGTAGAGCAATAGCTGCCATAATTAATATATGCTAATACTAATATAATTATAGCAGTACTAATAACGATATAGGAGGAAATAGAAAAATTCTACAAAGTCAGATCAAAAGGAAAATCCTTTCTGCTTTGTACATCATTACATATTAATTGAGCAATACATTATCTTCAAAATGAAATTCTAGTAGACCTTACAAGAGACATTTAAAAACAATTCGTCTAAAAGCATTTCCTTTTCTTTTCTTAATGAATTTATTTAAGTTTTCAACGTGAATTTCCACTAAATTTTGAGTTTCAAATTTTCTCCCCATTCCTCCACTCCCCCCACCCCCAAACACCCAGCATTTCAATTACCCCTATCACCAATCTGCCCTCCCTTCTAACATCCCTCCCTTTCCTTATCCCCATCTTCTCTTTTGTCCTGTAGGGCAAGAGAAATTTCTACACCCCGTCCCTTCCCTTCCCTTCCCTTCCCTTCCCTTCCCTTCCCTTGCCTCTCTTTCCCTTCCCTTCGCTTCCCTTCCATTTGCTTCCCTTCCCTTCCCTTCTCTTCCCATGCCTTCCCTTCCCTTCTATTTTCTTCCCTTCCCTTCCTTTCCCTTCCCTTCTTTTCCCGTCCCTTGCCTTTCCTTCCCTTCCTTTCCCTTCCCTTCTTTTCCCGTCCCTTGCCTTTCCTTCCCTTCCCTTCCCTTCCTTTTCCTTCCCTTCCCTTCCCTTCCCTTCTCATTTCTTCCCTTCCCTTCCATTCTCTTCCTTTTTCTTCCCTTCCCTTCTTTTCCCATCCCTTCCCTTGCCTTGCCTTCCCTTCCCTTGCCTTGCCTTCCCTTTTCTTCCCTTCCCGTCCCTTTTCTCCCCTTCCCTTCCCTTTTCTTCCTGTCCCTTCCCTTCCCTTCCCTTTTCTTCCCGTCCCTTCCCTTCCCTATTCCTTATTTCCTAGTTGTATGCAAGAAAAATACTCAACAGTTGTTCCTAAAACTTTGAGTTCCACCTTCTCTTCCTCCTTCCCTCCCCACCTGTTTTCCCAGTCAGCTCCTTTTCCAATGAGATCTTTCACATTATCTTCCATTTTTTCATTCTTTTGGGTTTGTTTTATGGTTTCTTGGATTCTTGTAAAGTCATTAGCCTCCATCTATTCCATTCTAATTTTTAAAGAACTACTTTCCTCAATCAGCTTCTGAACATCCTTTTCCATTTGGCTAATTCTGCTTTTCAAAGCATTCTGCTCCTCATTGGCTTTTTGAACCTCTTTTGCCAATTGAGTTAGAACATATTTAAAGGTGTTACTGTCTTCAGCAATTTTTGGGTCTCCTTCAGCAAGTTGTTGACCCTCTTTTCATGATTTTTTTTTTGCATGTCTCTCATTTCTCTTCCCAATTTTTCCTCCACCTGTCTTCCTTGATTTTCAAAATCCTTTTTGAGCTCTTCCATGGCCTGAGTCCACTGAATATTTATTTTGGATGTTTGGGATACAGAAGCCTGGAGTTTCATGCCTTTCCCTGATGGCAAGCATTGTCCTTCCTCATCCAAAAGGATGGGAGAAGATATCTGTTCACCACAAAAGTACCTTTCTATTGCCTTATTTTTTCCCCCTTTTTGGGGCAATCTCCCAACCAGCTACTTGACTTTTGTGTCCTTTGTCAAGGGTAGGGTATGTTCTGGGGGTCTGTAAGATCTCAGTTCCTCCAAGGTGGTACAATCAAGTGTCTACACTGTTCTGGGAGCAAGCAGAAATTTTTGCGCCCAGAATCTGAGTCATAGAGTTTCATCTTCACAAGCACCTTGCTCCAGTTCCACCAAGCCAGCACTGGGGGCTGAGATTCAGATAAGCTGCGGGGGCAGGGCCACCATTGAGTGTGAGATAAAGATCAGCTGCTCAAATCCCTCAGGAGTATCAGGTGGGGGCAGGGCCTCAACACATTGCTGAGGTAAGAGTCAGGTGCTCAGTACTCCCAGGGGTTTTCAATCCAACAATGGATGCAGGCTGCTGTAGGAGCTGCTGTAGAAGCTGCTGCCACCTGCCAGATGGGGCCTCTGGCCAGAGCTATGGGGCCCTTCTCCCTTCTTGGCCTGCTGAAAAACCCCTCTCACTGACCTTGGGTGCCTGTGGGTTGAGGGATCTGCGAACCTCTGCTACTGTGACTGCGATTCTGCCACTGGGGATTCTGCCCCCAGGCCTGCTCGAGTCCTCCTCCCAGAGCCACACCACACAGCCAAGGCTGGGCTGCGCTCTGCTCAGACGTTTCCCGTCAGCGTTTCAGGTCACCCTGGACTGGAAATCTCCTCCACTCTGTTGTTCTGTGGCGTCTGCTGCTCTACAATTTCTTGAGAGTCTTTCTTTACAGGTGTTTTATGGGCTGTGGGGGAAGAGCTAGCAGCATGTGCGTCTTTCTAGTCCGCCATCTTGGCTCCACCCCCATTTCCTTCTCTTTTGCAAAAACAGTTTAAATTTTATCCTGATGTTAAGACAGTCACTAATCTCGTGTAAAGAAAATTAGTTGAAATCTTGTCAAGTTATAACTCCCTTTTCACTTTGACAAGAACATAACACTTTAAAATTAAAATTCATTAAAAATCAGTTGGTATACAAATGTCCTTAAGGAATATGAATTTCCAAAGTATAACAAACTAAATTCTTAGTTACAGCAGAATTCTTACATATCACAAAATGTTATAGTCAAAAAGGTGGTGTAATGGAACCTCACATTGGTAATAGTGAGAGAGAGACTGATCACAGAAAAACACGACTGCTTTTAAAATCCTTTTAAACTATGGGAACATCTTAAGATGAGTCTTAAGTAGTTTACATAAATTTCTCCACCTGTTCTAATATTAGATAAAAAATAATATTTGATTTTGCAGTAAGATTACACAAAAGCTTCACATGTTTACTGACTACTTGCTCTCTTCCTAGAAATTTGCTATAGAAGGAAAAAAGCAGGGACATGTGACAAACCAAAGGTGACAGGATAAAACATCCTTTCTTCTGTTTGAATTCAGGTAAGAGTGAAATTCTCCAATCATGCAGTATCTGTTTCACAGCCAGACTCAGGAATAGTCAGGTGGGAAACCTTCCTTTTCAGGGGAACACAATGGGGAAACTGAGCCAGGGGGATCCCATCCCAGTTTGAGGCTAGAATTGTCTCCTTGGCCTTTCCTTTCCAAATACAAACTTCACCTGTTGACAGTACAGGATCCCATTCCCTCTGAGTAACTTGTGGCATTTCTCTCAGATACTAATTTAACGCAAACAACTATACCCAAATTCAAACTCAAAACAAAAATAGGTACGGTCCCAAATGCCTTTTACCTCAAATAGCAAATTTCACCAACCCCAGTTTAGAGCCAGATACAGTCATGTTTTTTTTTTCTTATGGAGTTTTAATAAGTAATAAAGATTAACCAGGACTCACATACACCAGGGATTCCATTCAACACCTTTCCTTCTCAAATTTCAAACTTGTTCTGATGTAAAAGTCAATTGTTAAAAATCCTTTCTATCTATTACAACTTCTGAGAAAGTCATATTCATTGTTTAGGAACTACATGAGGCAAACAAGTTCCTTTCTTTCCATACGCAGTAATCAATTAACAATTTTAGGCTTGGCATTAAAACAGTAACTCCAAATAACTGAGCTAACAATCTTACAACTTTCATAAGTGATAGCCAAATTGTTTTAGCGATAACTTCTTTAACAGGCAAAGGTGAAAATACCTGGTTTTCTAAGTGGCAGTTATAAAACATTTTAAGACAAGGTTAGCAGGACTGATAAAGTAACATAGCTGGTTTTACACAAGTTTCCCAACATCTTTTAGTGTCAACGAAATTCAGATTAAACATTGCTTTGTCTAACACCATTTCTGGATTACAATGGCCACTCAACTTTTACAGTCTAAGAGAAATTCAGAAATACAATCTCAGAAATACACTTTTAACACAACAACAACTTCAGATCATATTATTTACATTTCCATAAGTTATTGATCTTATTAACTACAGTAATTAAAACCACTTCAAAGTGAACAATTATACGCCAGTCATTAACTTAAGAATCTTACAATCATTTTATCATTTTGATCCCATAACAACACCCGTCATCATCATGACTTTTACAAGTCAGAAACCAGGTCAAACAGAGATAAAATACATTCTTGCAACTGGAACAGAGAAGTGAAGTTTACCAAGAGCAGAGAAGCTCATGTGTCCCAGAGGTGATGGTTCTTGTAGGCAAATAGTCACCTGTGAGGGCTCTGCAGTTTTAAGTCTACTACCCCAGCCTTCACAGGGTCCTGTCCTTTTGCCACCGAGGAGTAGGGCAAATCTCCCCACCCCAGGATATCTGGTTCACGTACTTTATTTGTCAAATTCTTCTTCAAAAATGGCATATTGTACCGCGAATCCTGTTCGTGACGCCAAAAATGTATGATTAAGGAAATTTAGGGTTTGGATTCGCACCTACAATAAGACACACTTCAGAAGAAGAAGCTGGACATTTTATTGATTTACAGAAAAGGCAAATGCACAGACAGTGTAGAGCAATAGCTGCCATAATTAATATATGCTAATACTAATATAATTATAGCAGTACTAATAACGATATAGGAGGAAATAGAAAAATTCTACAAAGTCAGATCAAAAGGAAAATCCTTTCTGCTTTGTACATCATTACATATTAATTGAGCAATACATTATCTTCAAAATGAAATTCTAGTAGACCTTACAAGAGACATTTAAAAACAATTCGTCTAAAAGCATTTCCTTTTCTTTTCTTAATGAATTTATTTAAGTTTTCAACGTGAATTTCCACTAAATTTTGAGTTTCAAATTTTCTCCCCATTCCTCCACTCCCTCCACCCCCAAACACCCAGCATTTCAATTACCCCTATCACCAATCTGCCCTCCCTTCTAACATCCCTCCCTTTCCTTATCCCCATCTTCTCTTTTGTCCTGTAGGGCAAGAGAAATTTCTACACCCCGTCCCTTCCCTTCCCTTCCCTTCCCTTCCCTTCCCTTCCCTTCCCTTCCCTTGCCTCTCTTTCCCTTCCCTTCGCTTCCCTTCCATTTGCTTCCCTTCCCTTCCCTTCTCTTCCCATGCCTTCCCTTCCCTTCTATTTTCTTCCCTTCCCTTCCTTTCCCTTCCCTTCTTTTCCCGTCCCTTGCCTTTCCTTCCCTTCCTTTCCCTTCCCTTCTTTTCCCGTCCCTTGCCTTTCCTTCCCTTCCCTTCCCTTCCTTTTCCTTCCCTTCCCTTCCCTTCCCTTCTCATTTCTTCCCTTCCCTTCCATTCTCTTCCTTTTTCTTCCCTTCCCTTCTTTTCCCATCCCTTCCCTTGCCTTGCCTTCCCTTCCCTTGCCTTGCCTTCCCTTTTCTTCCCTTCCCGTCCCTTTTCTCCCCTTCCCTTCCCTTTTCTTCCTGTCCCTTCCCTTCCCTTCCCTTTTCTTCCCGTCCCTTCCCTTCCCTATTCCTTATTTCCTAGTTGTATGCAAGAAAAATACTCAACAGTTGTTCCTAAAACTTTGAGTTCCACCTTCTCTTCCTCCTTCCCTCCCCACCTGTTTTCCCAGTCAGCTCCTTTTCCAATGACATCTTTCACATTATCTTCCATTTTTTCATTCTTTTGGGTTTGTTTTATGGTTTCTTGGATTCTTGTAAAGTCATTAGCCTCCATCTATTCCATTCTAATTTTTAAAGAACTACTTTCCTCAATCAGCTTCTGAACATCCTTTTCCATTTGGCTAATTCTGCTTTTCAAAGCATTCTGCTCCTCATTGGCTTTTTGAACCTCTTTTGCCAATTGAGTTAGAACATATTTAAAGGTGTTACTGTCTTCAGCAATTTTTGGGTCTCCTTCAGCAAGTTGTTGACCCTCTTTTCATGATTTTTTTTTGCATGTCTCTCATTTCTCTTCCCAATTTTTCCTCCACCTGTCTTCCTTGATTTTCAAAATCCTTTTTGAGCTCTTCCATGGCCTGAGTCCACTGAATATTTATTTTGGATGTTTGGGATACAGAAGCCTGGAGTTTCATGCCTTTCCCTGATGGCAAGCATTGTCCTTCCTCATCCAAAAGGATGGGAGAAGATATCTGTTCACCACAAAAGTACCTTTCTATTGCCTTATTTTTTCCCCCTTTTTGGGGCAATCTCCCAACCAGCTACTTGACTTTTGTGTCCTTTGTCAAGGGTAGGGTATGTTCTGGGGGTCTGTAAGATCTCAGTTCCTCCAAGGTGGTACAATCAAGTGTCTACACTGTTCTGGGAGCAAGCAGAAATTTTTGCGCCCAGAATCTGAGTCATAGAGTTTCATCTTCACAAGCACCTTGCCTCCAGTTCCACCAAGCCAGCACTGGGGGCTGAGATTCAGATAAGCTGCGGGGGCAGGGCCACCATTGAGTGTGAGATAAAGATCAGCTGCTCAAATCCCTCAGGAGTATCAGGTGGGGGCAGGGCCTCAACACATTGCTGAGGTAAGAGTCAGGTGCTCAGTACTCCCAGGGGTTTTCAATCCAACAATGGATGCAGGCTGCTGTAGGAGCTGCTGTAGAAGCTGCTGCCACCTGCCAGATGGGGCCTCTGGCCAGAGCTATGGGGCCCTTCTCCCTTCTTGGCCTGCTGAAAAACCCCTCTCACTGACCTTGGGTGCCTGTGGGTTGAGGGATCTGCGAACCTCTGCTACTGTGACTGCGATTCTGCCACTGGGGATTCTGCCCCCAGGCCTGCTCGAGTCCTCCTCCCAGAGCCACACCACACAGCCAAGGCTGGGCTGCGCTCTGCTCAGACGTTTCCCGTCAGCGTTTCAGGTCACCCTGGACTGGAAATCTCCTCCACTCTGTTGTTCTGTGGCGTCTGCTGCTCTACAATTTCTTGAGAGTCTTTCTTTACAGGTGTTTTATGGGCTGTGGGGGAAGAGCTAGCAGCATGTGCGTCTTTCTAGTCCGCCATCTTGGCTCCACCCCCATTTCCTTCTCTTTTGCAAAAACAGTTTAAATTTTATCCTGATGTTAAGACAGTCACTAATCTCGTGTAAAGAAAATTAGTTGAAATCTTGTCAAGTTATAACTCCCTTTTCACTTTGACAAGAACATAACACTTTAAAATTAAAATTCATTAAAAATCAGTTGGTATACAAATGTCCTTAAGGAATATGAATTCCCAAAGTATAACAAACTAAATTCTTAGTTACAGCAGAATTCTTACATATCACAAAATGTTATAGTCAAAAAGGTGGTGTAATGGAACCTCACATTGGTAATAGTGAGAGAGAGACTGATCACAGAAAAACACGACTGCTTTTAAAATCCTTTTAAACTATGGGAACATCTTAAGATGAGTCTTAAGTAGTTTACATAAATTTCTCCACCTGTTCTAATATTAGATAAAAAATAATATTTGATTTTGCAGTAAGATTACACAAAAGCTTCACACGTTTACTGACTACTTGCTCTCTTCCTAGAAATTTGCTATAGAAGGAAAAAAGCAGGGACATGTGACAAACCAAAGGTGACAGGATAAAACATCCTTTCTTCTGTTTGAATTCAGGTAAGAGTGAAATTCTCCAATCATGCAGTATCTGTTTCACAGCCAGACTCAGGAATAGTCAGGTGGGAAACCTTCCTTTTCAGGGGAACACAATGGGGAAACTGAGCCAGGGGGATCCCATCCCAGTTTGAGGCTAGAATTGTCTCCTTGGCCTTTCCTTTCCAAATACAAACTTCACCTGTTGACAGTACAGGATCCCACTCCCTCTGAGTAACTTGTGGCATTTCTCTCAGATACTAATTTAACGCAAACAACTATACCCAAATTCAAACTCAAAACAAAAATAGGTACGGTCCCAAATGCCTTTTACCTCAAATAGCAAATTTCACCAACCCCAGTTTAGAGCCAGATACAGTCATGTTTTTTTTTTCTTATGGAGTTTTAATAAGTAATAAAGATTAACCAGGACTCACATACACCAGGGATTCCATTCAACACCTTTCCTTCTCAAATTTCAAACTTGTTCTGATGTAAAAGTCAATTGTTAAAAATCCTTTCTATCTATTACAACTTCTGAGAAAGTCATATTCATTGTTTAGGAACTACATGAGGCAAACAAGTTCCTTTCTTTCCATACGCAGTAATCAATTAACAATTTTAGGCTTGGCATTAAAACAGTAACTCCAAATAACTGAGCTAACAATCTTACAACTTTCATAAGTGATAGCCAAATTGTTTTAGCGATAACTTCTTTAACAGGCAAAGGTGAAAATACCTGGTTTTCTAAGTGGCAGTTATAAAACATTTTAAGACAAGGTTAGCAGGACTGATAAAGTAACATAGCTGGTTTTACACAAGTTTCCCAACATCTTTTAGTGTCAACGAAATTCAGATTAAACATTGCTTTGTCTAACACCATTTCTGGATTACAATGGCCACTCAACTTTTACAGTCTAAGAGAAATTCAGAAATACAATCTCAGAAATACACTTTTAACACAACAACAACTTCAGATCATATTATTTACATTTCCATAAGTTATTGATCTTGTTAACTACAGTAATTAAAACCACTTCAAAGTGAACAATTATACGCCAGTCATTAACTTAAGAATCTTACAATCATTTTATCATTTTGATCCCATAACAACACCCGTCATCATCATGACTTTTACAAGTCAGAAACCAGGTCAAACAGAGATAAAATACATTCTTGCAACTGGAACAGAGAAGTGAAGTTTACCAAGAGCAGAGAAGCTCATGTGTCCCAGAGGTGATGGTTCTTGTAGGCAAATAGTCACCTGTGAGGGCTCTGCAGTTTTAAGTCTACTACCCCAGCCTTCACAGGGTCCTGTCCTTTTGTCACCGAGGAGTAGGGCAAATCTCCCCACCCCAGGATATCTGGTTCACGTACTTTATTTGTCAAATTCTTCTTCAAAAATGGCATATTGTACCGCGAATCCTGTTCGTGACGCCAAAAATGTATGATTAAGGAAATTTAGGGTTTGGATTCGCACCTACAATAAGACACACTTCAGAAGAAGAAGCTGGACATTTTATTGATTTACAGAAAAGGCAAATGCACAGACAGTGTAGAGCAATAGCTGCCATAATTAATATATGCTAATACTAATATAATTATAGCAGTACTAATAACGATATAGGAGGAAATAGAAAAATTCTACAAAGTCAGATCAAAAGGAAAATCCTTTCTGCTTTGTACATCATTACATATTAATTGAGCAATACATTATCTTCAAAATGAAATTCTAGTAGACCTTACAAGAGACATTTAAAAACAATTCGTCTAAAAGCATTTCCTTTTCTTTTCTTAATGAATTTATTTAAGTTTTCAACGTGAATTTCCACTAAATTTTGAGTTTCAAATTTTCTCCCCATTCCTCCACTCCCCCCACCCCCAAACACCCAGCATTTCAATTACCCCTATCACCAATCTGCCCTCCCTTCTAACATCCCTCCCTTTCCTTATCCCCATCTTCTCTTTTGTCCTGTAGGGCAAGAGAAATTTCTACACCCCGTCCCTTCCCTTCCCTTCCCTTCCCTTCCCTTCCCTTCCCTTGCCTCTCTTTCCCTTCCCTTCGCTTCCCTTCCATTTGCTTCCCTTCCCTTCCCTTCTCTTCCCATGCCTTCCCTTCCCTTCTATTTTCTTCCCTTCCCTTCCTTTCCCTTCCCTTCTTTTCCCGTCCCTTGCCTTTCCTTCCCTTCCTTTCCCTTCCCTTCTTTTCCCGTCCCTTGCCTTTCCTTCCCTTCCCTTCCCTTCCTTTTCCTTCCCTTCCTTCCCTTCCCTTCTCATTTCTTCCCTTCCCTTCCATTCTCTTCCTTTTTCTTCCCTTCCCTTCTTTTCCCATCCCTTCCCTTGCCTTGCCTTCCCTTCCCTTGCCTTGCCTTCCCTTTTCTTCCCTTCCCGTCCCTTTTCTCCCCTTCCCTTCCCTTTTCTTCCTGTCCCTTCCCTTCCCTTCCCTTTTCTTCCCGTCCCTTCCCTTCCCTATTCCTTATTTCCTAGTTGTATGCAAGAAAAATACTCAACAGTTGTTCCTAAAACTTTGAGTTCCACCTTCTCTTCCTCCTTCCCTCCCCACCTGTTTTCCCAGTCAGCTCCTTTTCCAATGAGATCTTTCACATTATCTTCCATTTTTTCATTCTTTTGGGTTTGTTTTATGGTTTCTTGGATTCTTGTAAAGTCATTAGCCTCCATCTATTCCATTCTAATTTTTAAAGAACTACTTTCCTCAATCAGCTTCTGAACATCCTTTTCCATTTGGCTAATTCTGCTTTTCAAAGCATTCTGCTCCTCATTGGCTTTTTGAACCTCTTTTGCCAATTGAGTTAGAACATATTTAAAGGTGTTACTGTCTTCAGCAATTTTTGGGTCTCCTTCAGCAAGTTGTTGACCCTCTTTTCATGATTTTTTTTTGCATGTCTCTCATTTCTCTTCCCAATTTTTCCTCCACCTGTCTTCCTTGATTTTCAAAATCCTTTTTGAGCTCTTCCATGGCCTGAGTCCACTGAATATTTATTTTGGATGTTTGGGATACAGAAGCCTGGAGTTTCATGCCTTTCCCTGATGGCAAGCATTGTCCTTCCTCATCCAAAAGGATGGGAGAAGATATCTGTTCACCACAAAAGTACCTTTCTATTGCCTTATTTTTTCCCCCTTTTTGGGGCAATCTCCCAACCAGCTACTTGACTTTTGTGTCCTTTGTCAAGGGTAGGGTATGTTCTGGGGGTCTGTAAGATCTCAGTTCCTCCAAGGTGGTACAATCAAGTGTCTACACTGTTCTGGGAGCAAGCAGAAATTTTTGCGCCCAGAATCTGAGTCATAGAGTTTCATCTTCACAAGCACCTTGCCTCCAGTTCCACCAAGCCAGCACTGGGGGCTGAGATTCAGATAAGCTGCGGGGGCAGGGCCACCATTGAGTGTGAGATAAAGATCAGCTGCTCAAATCCCTCAGGAGTATCAGGTGGGGGCAGGGCCTCAACACATTGCTGAGGTAAGAGTCAGGTGCTCAGTACTCCCAGGGGTTTTCAATCCAACAATGGATGCAGGCTGCTGTAGGAGCTGCTGTAGAAGCTGCTGCCACCTGCCAGATGGGGCCTCTGGCCAGAGCTATGGGGCCCTTCTCCCTTCTTGGCCTGCTGAAAAACCCCTCTCACTGACCTTGGGTGCCTGTGGGTTGAGGGATCTGCGAACCTCTGCTACTGTGACTGCGATTCTGCCACTGGGGATTCTGCCCCCAGGCCTGCTCGAGTCCTCCTCCCAGAGCCACACCACACAGCCAAGGCTGGGCTGCGCTCTGCTCAGACGTTTCCCGTCAGCGTTTCAGGTCACCCTGGACTGGAAATCTCCTCCACTCTGTTGTTCTGTGGCGTCTGCTGCTCTACAATTTCTTGAGAGTCTTTCTTTACAGGTGTTTTATGGGCTGTGGGGGAAGAGCTAGCAGCATGTGCGTCTTTCTAGTCCGCCATCTTGGCTCCACCTCCATTTCCTTCTCTTTTGCAAAAACAGTTTAAATTTTATCCTGATG